>NC_135216.1:22620546-22623046 GCF_052324685.1 Brachyhypopomus gauderio
AGAGGCGTGAAGATCTACTGGAGGTCAGGAACAAGCCATCATACCTATAGGAAAGGCCTTTAATTGTATGGGAACATTAAGTGATGGAGGCTTGTGAACTCAGCATGGATGAAAAGCTTGAGAAGCCCTATCAATACGATGCATTGTATCCTTTTTTTATCTACGGTGGGTGGAATAACAATTGTAGAAGTACCATACAGATTTGTGATGAGAATCGTGCAAATCCAGAAGAAGACAGATGGGTGAACTAGAAGGACGAGGAACAGTTGTTTGAACAGACAGGCCCAAGGGGCCCAGAGAATCCCATAGATATGAATATCCTGTAGATAAGACTGCACAGATACAAGAAGTAGTAAGTCGTCCAAAGTGAAGACACAGCTTTGTGTGTTATTTCTCTCTGTCTTTCTGAGCTGCGCTTTTATCAGATCTGAGATGCCGCGGTGTTCAAATCTGACTACAGTTGAAATCGTTTCTCAGCACGTCTCCTAACCTGACAGATCAAAAGAAGCAAGTTGGCCCAGATATCCATGGCTTACACTGTGCATATTTAACACCTCGAGTTTTCTTTCATTATTGCAAAACTTTCTTGAGAGCTATCTGTCTGACGAGACATTTTATCAAAAATAATCCACAGAGAACGGAGCGGATATAAAGGGATGCGGGAGATGTAGAAGAACGTCGTTTGAAGATTCCTGTGCAACCTACAGGTTTCACAGTTCTCCATTCCTAAGGTCTTCAAAAACGAAAACCACACTGATTCATTACATGGTCCTTTGTTTCTGAGTGATGGACAAAACTGTACAGAGATCCTCTGGTCTAGGCAACGTTGGTGAGCCCATGCTAGCTGCTATTCTGCAATTTGACACTATGTTGATAGCATTGCAGGTAAACCTCTTCATGCTGGTGGTATTCGCTTGCTTTTGATTGGTTTCAAATGCATGTTGTAAGTTGCAGGAGTTACATTTAGCAACAGGCAAAATAGACCTAGTAACCCATTGTTTTCAGTTTAGCAACGGATGGATTAGAATTCGAAACGGCAGCTAGCATCCAGGCTGTATCCAAGCAAAATACTTTGAGTGTCAAAATAAATGCATTTTTGGGTTCCCAACATGCCAATTATATCTTCATGAATATGTATGGTTGCAGCAACCATGGTTTAAGAGGGTTAAAACCGTGTATTATATGATTTTAACGCACCACGTTGCACAAGGAGATTCCTCGTCAAGAGCTTATAACGCAGAGCTTAGCAAGGATTAACCCTTACTTATCCCGGCGGTGTAAGAGAAGATCTAATCACGTTAGATTTCAAAAACCCCAGTGAGTGTTCTAGAATAACAACATTACATAAAACAGACCATACCACTCTTTTTACTATGGGCACTAAAGCGATAAAGGGTGTCTGTTTCGCTATGAGTATAGAAGCCAAGGATTATCTTCACACTTCCTGTGAGAGGAATGGACATGAGGAGATGGCAGGTCGGCTCTATATTGAGATGACAAGATGCTGTATAAACATGTGATGATCCATTACAGCTATTAACTCTGCTTATAAAATGCTTATTACACTCTGCTTATTAAACTCTTATTATGTTATCATTAAAGGCTTATTAAACAGCTTATTAAACAGCTTATTAAATGGCTTATTAAACAGCTTATTAAACGGATTATTAAACTCTTACTAAAGGCTAATAAAACTCTTATTAAACTTTCATTCCACTCGTGTCGTTGTCTTTCGAGGCGAGTCCCCCCCACCTCCAGCTGAGCCCAGTGTTGTATTACAGGGTCATCGTAACCCCCGCCTGCCTTACCAGTGTTCATCAGATAACTGATGTTGAAAGTACTCTGCGTGTCGTCATTCAAACATTTTGGGTAAACGGGACCAGGGACGGTTTCAAGGAGCTTTCGGATGCGGGAGACGTCGCTTGTGCTGTCGACCTGCCGTCCTCTCCTCAGACAGTCAGGCGGTCGCTTTAAATTGCCTTTTGTTTACCTCCCATCCACCGTTAAAGAGTATTGGAGGCCTAACGCTGCGCTGAGGTGGCGAGCGAAAGGAAATGATGGCGACATCGATCTTTGGAGAGCAGACGGCGGCTACGAGGACAGGAAAGGTGGGAGACATGAGGGACAACACCAGCCTGACACCCCCACCACCACACCTTCAGCACCCATCTGACCCCCACCCCAACGCCTTCAACACCCACCTGACCCACCTCCACACCTTTAGCACCCACCTGACCCCCACCCCCCACGTGGCTCACACACGTCTTCTGTTCCCTGTTCTGGACTCTCTGTGCGATTACTCTGCGCTTATTCTGGGCTTGGTTATTTGCAGCATGTGGATTTCAGTAGTAAAATAATACTACAGAATAAGTATGTAACAATGGCATGGCACCGAACCGCAATCCGTGACGTTGGTCACACCAACCTTTCAGCACTTCTCACCCTGAAATTAAAAATAGCAGCGATCTGTAACGAGCTCACTCATGGGTCTCTGACAGAA
>NC_135216.1:22628046-22693046 GCF_052324685.1 Brachyhypopomus gauderio
ATTAAATGGCCTTTTTGTGATTTCTTCATTGACACAATTATTCAACCCCTTTACGACTACCACTCCTAAGAACAGAGGTTCATTCCAGTGTTTTCCATCAGGTATTGAAAACATCTGTGGATGTCAACGAGCAGCAATCAAGCATGATAAGCACCAATTAGGCAGATTTAAAAGGACTGTGATACTCAGCTCCTTCTAGACATCTACTGGTGTGTTTCCAAGCATGGTGAAGGCAAGAGAATGGTCCCAGAAGACAAGAGAAGAGGTTATTGCTCTTCACAAGAATGGCAATGGATATAAAAAGATTGCGAAGTTGTTAAATATTCCAAGAGACACTATCGGAAGTATCATTCGCAAGTTCAAGTTAAAGGGCACAGTGGAAACGTTACCTGGTCGTGGCAGAAAGAAGATCCTGACCGCGACTGCTGTGCGCTACCTGAAGCGTAATGTGGAGAAAAATCCCCGCGTGACTGCTAAGGAACTGAAAAAAGACCTGTCAGATGTGGGCACTGAAGTTTCAGCTCAGACAATAAGGCGCGCACTGCATAACGAAGACCTCCATGCCAGAATGCCCAGACGCACCCCCTTGCTGACTCCAAAGAACAAGAAAAGTCGACTGCAGTATGCCAAAAGTCATGTGGACAAGCCACAAAGGTTTTGGAACAGGTTTTGGAAACTAAATTAGAACTGTTTGGGACAATGGACCAGCGCTATGTTTGGAGAAGGAAGAACCAGGCTTATGAACAAAAGAACACCTTGCCTACTGTGAAGCATGGCGGGGGGTCAATTATGCTTTGGGGCTGTTTTGCTTCTAATGGTACAGGAAAGCTTCAACGTGTGCAGGGTACCATGAATTCCCTTCAGTACCAGGAGATCTTGGAGGAAAATGTGATGGAGTCAGTCACAAACCTGCGGCTTGGGAGACGTTGGACCTTCCAACAGGACAATGATCCGAAGCACACATCCAAGTCCACTAGAGCATGGTTGAACATGAAAGGCTGGAACATTCTAGAGTGGCCATCGCAATCACCAGACTTAAATCCAATTGAGAACCTCTGGTGGGACCTAAAGAAGGCAGTTGCAGTGCGCAAGCCTAAGAATGTGACTGAACTGGAGGCTTTTGCCCATGAAGAATGGGCTAAGATACCCATAGGTCGCTGCAAGACACTTGTGTCAAGCTATGCTTCACGCTTGAAAGCTGTCATAACTGGAAAAGGATGTTGTACTAAGTACTAAAAAATAATGTCACTAGGGGGTTGAATAAAACTGATAATGATGTGAGCACAGTAAAGACATTTGTGGTTATTCCATCATAAATATTATGTTATGTTTGTCTAATTTATAAGTGCCTCTTTGATATAATTGTAAATAAGATGACTGAAATGATCAAAATCAATGTCAAACTGGCCAAAACACTTTATTTCAGTGGGGGTTGAATAAATTTGATCACAACTGTACTTGCTGTGGACTCATTCTATTGCACCCATCTGTTCTTATCCACCTCTCTCTTTCTTTCTCTCCCCTCCCTGCCTCTCTCTCGCTCTTGCACCCCCCCCCCCCCCATCCATCCTGCTTCTTTTCCATTCTGTCATGGATTAATTGGATTGGTTGACCCATTTCCAGTTTGTGGCTGCTCTCGTCCAGCCCCTTTCTGGTGTCTGCGTGCACTTACGCGGGGCCTCGTCACTGTGGCAGGAAAAGTGTGCATTTGTGTGTGTTTACGTGTGTGTGCACGTAACTCCTTAACGGCCCTGTCCTTTTTCTCCCTCCGCTCTCTGCGACCCCCTGCAGAGCATGGCATCAGTCAGCAAGCTTCACACACACACACACACACACACACAACGGCCCTTGGGGAGCGACTGTTACTGGCTGTCAGCAGGCACAGTGAAGGAACAGAAGGGAACTTTTAAACTTGTCCCCATAATGTATGAATAAATTTAGAAAACATTAATTCAGCTTTTCTTGCCTCCCCCCAAAAAATTAACATTCAGTGTCGCATGTTATTGACTTTGATAGTAAAAAAGTTTTCTTGACATTTACGTTGCATATTTTGTACGTTTTGTACATTTTTGTGCGCACATATAGATATGTGTATCATGTCTGTGTATTACACACACCATAACCACTCAGTGCACACACCTCTCCTGCTCACAGGGTTGTTCAGACATTCTTCTTCTTGTGACTGTCTGTACATAGCAGGCATGCGTATATAAAGCAGTGCACTGATGTACGGGCCGACCAGACAGCACTGCCCTGCTGGGCCAGATCTTCATTCCAATTTGCTGTCTCTTGACCGTTCATCCCAATCCGACATTTTTATGCCGCGCTCTTCATGAATGCAATAATGTGTGTGCCACAATGCTTCATAAAACCAGCTGGCGCTTTGAGTTTTTAATCTTGGCGACTCCGTCCCCGTGAACCCTTGTTACGCGCAGGACTCAACTTTTAATTACCGGAGCCCACTGTGCAGATTTGCATCGCGGCGCCCGAGTCGATTCGCCCGCGGCCCCCGTCGCGGATCTAAGGATTAAGGGGTTAAGGGAGCTCTTCCCCTCGACGCTTGACGGTTTTTTACCGGTTTACGAGATCGGGGAACGACGCACCTCCCTATTCCGTCTCCACTCAGACTCTTCTTATGCTGATTTCTGACTACTGGTTTTAATTTCCAAGCTTCATTCGTGTCAGAAGCGTGGGGTGTGAATTACGCAGCGGGGGATTACCGGGCCCAGTTTTAACCCATGGGAGGCATGACGGTGGTTTTTAAATGGGTAACGGTTTTGGAAACGCTGTTCGATCCATCCAATCTGCTTTCGCCGCGAGCCTTTTTTGCGCTGTCGCCGTCACGCTTTGTAGGTTTTGATTGGCCACCATCTATGTTAATGGGCCAATGGGGCTACGAAAGCGAGTTTGAAAAGTAAACAGCACGCCGAGCCGCTGCCAGGCCCGTGGGACCCTTCTTTGTGATTCGTCGGCTAATCCGTTGTCCCTCTATTCACAAGGGGCCGTTTAAATCTTAAATCACAGCTTATTCATTCAGCTAACCGTCCCCAGCTTGCAGTGTGAAACAGACACACACCAACTGTTGTGCTTTGTAACGTGGGCCATGTGTAGCTACAGAATGCTTTTAAACTCCTCAGGGCAAGTAACAGTGCACCCCCTAGTGGCCACAAATATATAGCCTGCAGTTTGTGCATCGTGCTGTACATGGGATATCTTTCTCACTATTACTAGTCAGGGCTCTGGTACTAATGTTCAGGGGTATGCCGTGTTTCCTAGGAAGCATCAATTGATTTAGAGAAGCTTTTATCCTCCAGTTTGAGCTTCGCGGATAAAAGATAATACACTCACTCACCACTTTATTACAAACTGCTTGCTTACACTCACCCTCCTTGGCTTTATTAGGTACACTGAGCTTAAAATTGCCCTTTAAAGGGTGCACATATACAGACTCTTGCCTGTCTGTTGCTGTGCGTAGCTGGACACCCCCATATACTGTGTTCATCACTGTTCAGTATGTGGTTACAGCACTGCTGATGACTGAATATAATTACAGTGGCAGACCATTGTCTGCAAAGCACTCTTAATAGCCTAGTAGTGGGATGAAGGCCTGCCTAAAGTGGCCATGTGATCAGGAACCCACCAACCACGGATGAAGAGTTCGAGGCTGACATTAATTGCGCGTGGCAACACTTGTGAGTTGTTTCTCGTAATTAAATGTCTTTAATGACATCACAGCGAGAGCTGCTGGACCAATCAGCTGTCTGTGTGCAGATATGTGGAGCAGAAGAAGGTTCCTGGAGAACAGATCTGGGCCGTTTTCTCTCCAGTCAACAGTCAAGCAGACGGATGGTGCTGCTATACTTCAGTTTTATCATTCTGTTTTCATTTAGCACACTGGGCCTGCAGCAGAGCTGTGAGAAGAGGAGGAGGAGGAGAGAAAGAGAGAGAGAGTATGTCTGTCTGAGTGTCTTTTTGTGTGAATGGAAACTATAAAAACACCTGAAGGCAACTTTGAGCAGATGGTTCTGATGGCTTTTGCTGCCAGAACTAGCATCTCTCTCTCCCTTTGTTTCTCTCTTTCTCTCTTTCTCTTTCTCTCCTCCTCCTCCTCCTCTTCTTCTTACAGCTCTGCTGCAGGCCCAGTTTTGTGAGGAGACTAATGAGGGACTTCTCCCCAAACCTGTATGCAGCCCGAATAACCTGGATTGGGCGGAGCATGCCTCCTCTGAGAGAGCCACACCCCTGTTGGCCAGCCCCTCCCTCTGCCCAGAAGGCCACACCCATGGCCCAGCCCCTCCCTCTGCCCAGAAGGCCACACCCATGGCCCAGCCCCTCCCTCAGCTCAGAAGGCCATGCCCATGGCCCAGCCCCTCCCTCAGCTCAGAAGGCCATGCCCATGGCCCAGCCCCTCCCTCAGCTCAGAAGGCCACGCCCATGGCCCAGCCCCTCCCTCAGCTCAGAAGGCCACGCCCGTGGCCCAGCCCCTCCCTCAGCTCAGAAGGCCACGCCCATGGCCCAGCCCCTCCCTCAGCTCAGCTCCCATCTGTTCTCCTTCTTTCTCCATCCTCCTTCCTTTCGCAGCCTCTCTACCCCAAAACATTAACTACACACAGAGAGCTAATTGCTGTGTGGGCAAATTGAACCTAAATCATGTCGTGTGGTGAAGTAATGCGGTTGCATTATGCTTGTAGGTCGTCTTCAAGCGGGACCCCTGATAGTGTTCTACCGAGCAAGTGCATTTGTGCTTAAGTTTCCACAGGCTTACCCTGGCGGTCCTGTGTTTGTGGTTTTGAGCCAGTCGAGTGGGGCCTGCACGGCGGCGGGGCTCGTGTGCGCTGTCCGCGTCTGTTCCCGCTCCAGCTAGCGGGCCCTCACGCTGCCTCGGCTTTTGACGAGGCTGGAACCCGGCGGGCTCCGGTCGGAGTGAGGTTCATCTCCTCCAGCCTGTGCGCCCGTCTGCCGCGCCACTCGTAACAGACAGACCTGCGAAGCGTGCGTCGTCCCCGGCGGAGCGCTGCAGCGCGGAGCAGCTCGCTTCTGCTTCAGAGTGACTTTTGGATGTTTTTTTTTCTTGTACATTTTTTCTTCCTTTTTTTAAAAGTCTAACTGTACCTGCACGTCTGCGTCGGTTCCATTTCCTCTGATTCTCGGCCTTTGAAGTCAACCGAAATGATTCCTCCGCGATTGCATCAATGCGCCGTTGCCTAAATGCCGACCAGGCTGCTCGCCGTGGGAACGGGGCTTAAGGAGCTTATTGAATTCTCCTGCTGTGAATGACTGCTGAAGCTGAGCAGCTCGCTAAGCCTTTCCACCTTAAAATAAATAAATATGTAAATAAATATTTAAATTTGAAAAAATTGAGGATGATTATCCAGAGGCACCCTGATCATGCGGCCCGGGTACAGACCATCCCATTCTCTGTGTGCCTGTTCTCTCCATCTTTTTTTTCTCTTTACCTCCTTTTCTCATTCATTCTTTCTTCTCTCCCACTTTTCATTCTTCCTGCACTTTCCATGCTAATGTCTGTGGCGAGACTTGGCCAGGGCCAGTAAAGCCTTTGCTGGTGGCCGTGTTCTTCCAGACAGCTTCTTACAGATGTCTAATCACCTGCCTTCTCACTTCTCCTCCTCTCCTCTCCCCGGTTCTCCTTTCCTCCATCTACCTCTCTGCCTGATTGTCTCCGGTGGCAGGCTTTTGTCAAAGCCATCTGTTAAATTGGCATACTTTCCCCTTGGGATCTGAGAGAGAGACGTATAAAGAGAGACAGGCAGAGAGAGAGAGAGAGAGAGAGAGAGAGAGAGAGAGAGAGAGAGAGAGAGAGAGAGAGAGAGAGAGAGAGAGAGAGAGAGTGAGAGACGGGGAGAGTCAGACAGGGAGAAAGAGAGTGAGAGGAGGAGAGGAGCACTCACTTTAAACGCCCCAGGAACAAAGAGAGATGGGGGAGAAAAGCCGTGACATCTGTGTTACATTCGTCAGCAAATCCACACGCTTCACTGTTTGGAAACATCCCTTACACGGAGACGTGGTGTTACTGCGCTGCGTGTTGGCTACAATCGAACACTTCAGGTCCATGTCAAATACAACACACCCACAGCTCTTTTTTGAGGCTAAGGTGATTATTGCTGCTTGTTCGACTATATACTGTATTTCACATGTACATATTTCTGTGAGTCACTCCTGATCTTATTATACTAATCATTATCAATATTTATTTTACATTACTGTACAATTTTTGCTAACTCAAAACTTTGATAGCACAAATGTACGAGACCCCAGCAATGTGTGTATGTGTGTGTGAGTGTGAGAGAGAGAGACACAGACAGAGAGAACATGAAAACAACATTGGCGTGTCAGTAGAAGCCCTGCCTCGCCCCTGCATGCTACCTAGTAATGTGTTATTGATTTCATTTCGTTTCTGTGGAAGGGCAGGTCTGGTATGCTCATTTAGACTTTACTCATGCACACTCCTCAAACGTGTGTGTGTGTGTGTATGTAGTGTGAGCTCACACCCTTATTCTCTGAAACACACACACACACACACACACACACACACACACACACACACACACACACCGCAGTGTCAGGAATGGGATTTATAGTCTCATATGTTAGGTACATCATTTCTAATGCAGGAGTGTGTGATTTACACCAGCCAACACTACATTGTCGTATCTCGTTGCTTATTTGATTTGCTGAAATGACTGGCTTGTATTTACCACCCCTGCAATGACTTATGCAGTACGTTACAGGTCCAGGCAGCAGCAATCGAGTTGGAAGAAGAATCTGAAAGGTGAATACTAGCCTTGTATGTGTTCGGTGTGTGTCGCGCGTTTGTATTCTCACATGTGCGAGAATATTGGTTCTGTCTTGTTCACTTAAACCAGATGAGAGAATCTTGTCTATTATGATCAAACGTTTCAGTCAGTCAAACCCGGCCTTTGAAGCACAGGAGAACTCGAGACAGCAGTGATTTTACTTGGCCTGTCTGGTCCCACCTCTGATACCACTGATGTTTACACACATGTACCGAGCAGGATTGCTTTGAGGTCAGCTGTGCCCCGCAGGACGAATATTGAGTTTTCCATGCAGTCATTACCAAAACAAAATTTTTGCAGGTCCTCGGTGCCCAGCAGGGGTTCGAATCAACCTCTCAGCTTAATAATACAATATTTCAGTGCTGACTCACTGAGTATTGTTGCTTTTTTGTTTTGTGATTCAATATAGTAATTAATATTTTGCGAGGAAAGAGATAGTCTGGCGGCTCCTCTGAAAAAAGGAAAACACAAGACATCTTTCAAAGTGTCACAATGGTGATTGATGAAAACCTTAAAACACATAAGATGATACAGATACAGACAGCGTGGCCTCACCGGTACGTCTCCTCATTCTGAGGAGCTTGGATCACAGCCAACACCGTGACACTAACACTTCCACTAACACTCTGACGAAGGCTAGCAGGCCCGTGGCGTACATCGGCACCCCGCCGCTAATGCGCTCCGTCCGCATGGGGCCTCGGCGGATTAGCCGTCGGCTGCATCCAGCCCCGCCCCCTCCCCGGTCTTTTAGCCCTGGTGTCAAGGGGACGCACCTGCCATTGTTCGCTGGTTGCTACGCAATATTTATGCCTAGCTGACACCGCTTAGCACATTCCTTCATCTCCCCTCGCATTACTGTGTAAACAGGAGAAGGGGGCACGCCCCTCAGATCCGATAAAGCCCGAACTGGCGTGTGGCACTCAAACGACACCCCACAGATCGGGTCAAGCTGCCAGATGGATGGGAAGTGAAAAAGACGTGGGGACGAACGACTCCAAAAGAGAGAAAGAAAGCAACGCGCAAGAGGGGGGTTATTCTCTCCCCTCGTCTCTCCCCATGATTCTCCTTGTACACCCCATTTGGCCTTCAAACATTATCTGAGGTGAGCATAGCTTGGGGCAGAGGCATAAATAAACAAAACCCAACCAAATAGTGGAACAAAGTGAGTGCTACGTTCTAAACAGCAGGCCGTACTTCTACGAGTCCGTGATGGAGGGAGAGACACGCGAACCCTCCGACTGGCAGAGAGGGAGAACAAGAGAGAGTAGGAATAGACTGACATGCATATATTAATCAAGGACGATTTGACATGCGAGCCACTGCAATTACTGTCAGAAAAGGCTGCTAGACTGCTAACCAGTGCTTATAAATGAATAAAAAAACAATGATACAAAACATTAAAAATGCACCCTGGTGCTTTCAACCAGCCTTTGTTTGTGCGAGAGGTGCAAAGGAACTTGTGCATCTTATTAATGGCACAAGAGCTCAGGAAAGGTTTAAGAGAAAATATGAAGATACAGTTCCCATGTTCCCATTCTCTCTCTTTCTCTATCTTTCTCTCTCTCTCTGCCATTCTCTCTCACTCTGTCCCTCTCACAGATATGCCACTGTGATAAAGTCATGTGTTGTGGCTGTGGATCTTTTTCTCTGTGGAATTCAGGGAGGCAGGGTTGGTCCTAATCTTCTAATGTATGTTTCCTCGTCCTTGGCCAGGGCACAGGGGAAATAGATGTGGCCTTATCAGCTTTTATGGATTTATGGAGAATATTTCTGCCCCAAGTATTTTTAGCTAAGTTTTTCCAGCTTTGCCTGTCTATCGTTCCTTTGGTTTTGCTCTTTCTTGCTCTCCTTTGAAAAGCATTTCCTTTCTCTCATTTTCTTGTGTCAGAAACACATGGAAGTCCCTATCTTCAGAACTGAGCAGCCATATTAATTGTTGATTAATTGTTATTAAAGATCTTCATCCGACTGTGATGTATTTAACCTATTGCCATTTATAAAATCCAGAATGCATCATGAGATGCATTCAGTTTGACTGGTTAACATTATTATTAACCTTGAGCAACTGTTGGCCAACTGTTTCTGCTGCCATCCTTTATGCTTGAATTGCTCTCACATGTTCATCTGCATGGATGTGACTCCTTCATGTTTTTCACATTCCTGCCTGGCTTAGATACTTGACAGACTGCGATCAATTCGTTAGTGTAAATTTTTCCGATGTTCAAAACCATGTGAGCTGGAGTCCCACAGGGCGATGTTTTAGGTCCCTTGTCTTTCTCCCTGGAAGCTTTTGCTGAGGCATAAAACCTTGAATGTCCAAAAAATGTCATCCCTCTAAATTCTGATAAAACATAATTTTTGGTGCCGGTTACTAAGTCTGCATGGAATAAGGTAGCTTTGAAAGAAAGAAAAAAAAACGTAATAATTAATGTTATGAAACTAGTACACTAGTACTACATTACTAGTAATATTACATTACTGCATTACAGCACTAGTCTACAACAGTGTGTTAGCAGGTAACACCTCTTGTCTCTTAGGAAAGATCCCACTGGCTAAGAAGGCAGCAGTACTTTTCCCTAATCTCACCAAGTTTGCACTGGCATCTTGTTAAATATAGCAGATACAGATCAGACAGAAGTTTCCGACACACTGAGTTACAGTTGTGCTTATTAGACTGGTGAAGTTATATAGTTCTAAGTTTGTTGTATATCTCTAACTCTAGCTCTGCTTTTTAATTTAATAATGATAATGACAATAATTCAGTGGGGTTAATAATGACCTAGATCAGGGGTCGGCAACCTATGGCACGCGTGCCACTGTTGGCACGGCTAGGCATAATCACTGGCACGCGGCACGCTAGACCAGCATCAGCAAAAAAAATAATAAATGAATATAAATTATTATATTAATGGATTATACTTTCACGAGTGACCGTAGCGCGCGACTCCGCACAATTCGCGCGAACCTGCGCGAGTGGCGCATCGACTCTCCCAGCATTCCATAGTGCAAGCCATCATACCCAGATATCATGACATCAGACATCACACCCAGATATCATGACATCAGACATCACACCCAGATATCATGACATCAGACATCACATCCAGACATTATGACATCAGATATCACTTCCAGACATCATGACATCCGACATCATACCCAGATATCATGACATCAGACATCACATCCAGACATCAGACATCACTTCCAGACATCATGACATCAGACATCACATCCAGACATCATGACATCAGAAATCATATCCAGACACCATGACATCAGACATCACATCCAGACATCATGACATCAGACATCACATCCAGACATCATGACATCAGACATCACATCCAGACATCAGACATCACTTCCAGACATCATGACATCAGACATCACATCCAGACATCATGACATCAGGCATCACATCCAGACATCATGACATCAGACATCATGACATCAGGAATCACATCCAGACATCATGACATCAGGCATCACATCCAGACATCATGACATCAGACATCACTTCCAGACATCATGACATCAGGAATCACATCCAGACATCATGACATCAGACATCACTTCCAGACATCATGACATCAGGAATCACATCCAGACATCATGACATCAGACATCACATCCAGACATCATGACATCAGACATCACATCCAGACATCCTGCAGATCCCCCTCCGTGGACTCCAACGTCTTTTGATTGGTCCGACCTGAACTTGAAATAATGATAATGTCAGAATATTAAAGAAGATTGCTAAAGAAGAAAAAAAAAGATGAATAATTAAACCACCACTATGAAGGTATTGATGTCTTCTCCAAGACACTGATCTCTGTCACTCTCTCCTCCTCTTCTTCTCCATACTCCTTTCATGTAGTCATCTACTCATGTAGTCTCCTCTGTTCTGACCTAATCTTAAATTCCTCTCCTCTCCTCTTCTTTGGTACCTCTGGGGGTAGCAGAATACGGGGTAAATTTCATTTAGGCCAGTGTCCCCTGAGCTCACACCCATCAGAGGAGCGCAGGAAGACACTGGAGAGGCGAGCCTGTGCTTGTGTGGGAGGGAACTGGGAAGAGAGGAGAGAAATCGATGGTTTCTGAGAAACGTGCTCGGCCCCTGCAGTAGGCCTGGTTCTGGAGAGCAGCGCGGCTCTCTCAGAACTGAGCAGAAGGGATGTGTTCGTGAGGAACGAATGTGAATCCTATCCAACACTCCTGAATCATTTACATGCTGTCTGTGATGTTTTGTGTGTTCCCATTGAAATAGACTGAAGTGAATCTATTGGGTTGTTAAGAACTGGCAGATAATTAAAGCTGTTGCGGTTGCTGTATTTGGGCATAATGTAATGATAAAGCATAATGATGCCGTTTGTTCATAGTAGTATTATTAGTTTATGTGACCACAGCATTGTGTCACGGTTAGCTCCTCCCCCAGCAGTCAGTAATGTATGTTTTGTTTTGTTAAACATGTGCAATCCTACTCCCTCCTCGTGTTTTGTAACCCAGCCTACTCGTTAACATATTCAGGTGTTCATTGGTTAGTCCTGTGTATATACACCCTATGTTTGGTCTAGTCTAGTGCTGGTCATTGTTTTTCATGCAGCCTGTTTTGCTGTCGTGTTTTGGTGTATTGCTCTGTGTTGTGGTTTCTAGTTGTTCGTTTGTGTTCGTGTCTTGGCTGTGTTTCATGTTCGTACTGATTTGACCCAAGCCTGATCAGGCAGTGAGGATTTAAAAACGGGCAAATCACCCCTTTCATCCACCATTTTACATCTTCTGTTTTCTGGCTGTTTGTGGTGCAACTGTGATGTCCTTACTACTGGATTGGTCATGCATACTAACCAGGTAGTCAACACGCATAGGCAGCCATGCACAAGGCTGTCTTTTAATATCTGCTGCTTGCACTGAGACCAGAGGTGCCTGTCTTGGAACGTTTTACAGGTCTGGATCCTTTCCGGGGCTTTGCGGTCTCTGGGCATGTGGCTCAGGAAGGGTTTAGCTGCTCCTGCATCTGCTGCGCTGTGGAGAACGCTGGTGTTCCATCACGTCGGAGCTGCTCTGTGGAGAGCGCTGGTGTTACAACACGTGAGAGCTGCTCTGTGGAGAGCCCTGGTGTTCCATCATGTCAGAGCTGCTCTGTGGAGAGTGCTGGTGGTACAACACGTGAGAGCTGCTCTGTGGAGAGCCCTGGTGTTCCATCACGTCAGAGCTGCTCTGTGGAGAGCCCTGGTGTTCCATCACGTCAGAGCTGCTCTGTGGAGATCGTTGGTGTTCCATCACGTCAAAGCTGCTCCGTGGGGATTGCTGGCACTCCATCATGTCACGCCTCCATCATGCACGCCCCTTCAACTCTTAGTTACACTATGCTTTTTGCCCTCTATATAATTACTGTCCAGACCCTCTCGGCTCCATACTGTTTTTCAGTTCAGATGTCAAGACTCTAGTCACCTTGGGAAATATGTCCGCCATCTGCCTCTCTTCTTTGCTGCCTTGTTGCCATATGTTACCCCCTCCCATGAATAATCTTGTGCCACGCTCGATGGACTTTTAAGCTCAGGAGGACTTCATAAACGCTCTACATTTGATTGCAAATGGCATGTAAGCAGGCAAATCCCTCCTGCAACAGCTTGCCTTCGACACTCACAAATTCCCCAGTCCCATGAACCTCAAAGTAAGCATACCTTGTGCACTCAGACAATCAAGAAACTTTTGATGCTACTTGTTTAGATTCTAATTTTAGCAGTGGGAGTGCTTTTGAAGTGCCTTGCACATTTAATTGTACTTGACATCTACCACCTGTTACGTCAGTTGTTTGAGATTTTCAATGTTGGCTTTTTTTTTCCTGTGGGGCTTCTGTTTTGAGCTTTGAGGAGAGACAAAGATTACACGATTATTCTGAGAAAGAGAGATGGAGAGAGTCGTAGAGAATAGAAAAGGATAGAAAACAATAGCCCCATAAAGTGAATGGGGATCTTAATCACATTACCTGCCACTGAGATAGAGTGAAAGGTCAGCTGGACCTGGACCAGGTTGAGTGTGTGTGTGTGTGTGTGTGTGTGTGTGTGTGTGTGTGTGTGTGTGTGTGTGTGTGTGTGTACATGTGTGCGCACACTTGCCCTCCTGGCAAACATTAGGACTTTAATAACTGTGTCAGTGTGATTAATGATGGAGAAGTGTAGCTGTCATCACTGTGCCAATTATACCTCCTCTCTATCACATTACCCACAATGCCCCCTGCCTTGCTCCAACTTCACAGCCATGTATTTATAAACACACAGGTCAGAAAGTGTCCGACAGACAGATTCAGAAAAAAGGACAATCAGACAGTCAGGATTTGTCCAATAGGCATACATCTATACAGTCCCTATTGCACTCGTGTTCGATGCACAGACAAACAGGCTGTCTTGCCAACCAATCAGGAGTATGTCGACAGACTGGCTAAGCTATGTAATACTGCTAGGCAGCCAATTATCTCTCCTTTGGAGTTCACTGAACATCTAAAGTGACTGGAATGTGACTCGAGCTTGTTATGATTCTCTCTCTGTGTCTCATAATCACAAAAGCACAGAACAGGCTTCATTTTGTGGATGGAATGTGTCATAACGTGAGCCGTCCTGCAGCTCAGTGCGGGACTCACGCGGGAGGCGTCAGAGTTCCTAACTCACTCCTCCACCCATTAGTCTCCACTCCCCTTAGGGGAGGTGAGGATGGAGAGAGTTGTTTGCTGCCTCCGTCTCCTACACCCTGTCCCTCAGTCCAACAGATGGAGACGTCCCGCACGCCACTGTACATGCGACAGGGCCTCCGTTCTGCCCATGCTGATTAATCACCCCACCCATGGAGAGGAGCTACTCCGTCTGCATCTGCTCCTGCTGACCTGACTCCCCCCCCTCCACCTCCTCCTCCTCCTCCTTTCTCACTCCCGCCCTGTCCCTCTCTCCCTCTCTCTCCAGGTTCGTACATGCTGGTCAACTCCACGCAGCACGGGCCGGGTCAGAGGGCACAGCTGCTGCTCCGGCCGCTCAGTGAGAACGACACGCACTGCGTGCAGTTCAGCTACTTCCTGTACAGCCGCGACGGCCACAGCCCCGGCACGCTGGCCGTCTACGTGCGCGTCAATGGCGGCCCACGCGGGAACTCCGTGTGGAACATCTCGGGTGCTCACGGCCGCCAGTGGCATCAGGTGGAGCTGGCCGTAAGCACCTTCTGGCCCAGCGAGTACCAGGTGAGAGGGAACACACACACACACACACACACACACACACACACACACACAGGCTAACTCATATACACATAAATATACATACAAACATCCACTTGTCACCATCAGGCTCTTTCCCAGTATTTTTAATTAGGGTGAAATTGATCATCCATGCAGTTGTGAGCTATGTTGCTTGGTTCATGCGGTGCTCTCCATGGTCCTGAAGTTGGCGGGTGTAGACGAGGCTGCTTTGGGGAGAAGGGTTGGAGTGCACACTGGTGTCACCTCATTAAGGCCTGTGATTAATATGTCAGTGTCGCACCGTCACAGCCAAAACATGTGCTAATGGCCATTAAGTGGTGCTCACACTCACGTGTGTGTGTGCGTGTTTGTGCGTGTGCTATTGTCTAAGCACACGGTCACCGCGTGAACGATTGACCTCACTTGTGTTGGACCTGAGTCAAAGATATGGGGCAGAGATGAGTCATACTTTAACTTAATTTATCATCTCTCCATTTCTCTCTCTCTCTCTCTCTCTCTCTCTCCCTTTCCCTCATCAGGCAGTAATCAGTACTGTCTCTTCATCTTTACCCTTTTCACACAGAAAATAACAGTTAGCACCTGACATACTGAGGTGTGTGTGTGTGTGCACGTGTGTGCGTATGTGTGTGTGCGCGTGGGTGCGTATGTGTGTGTGCGCGTGGGTGCGTGTGTGTGTGTCTGCCATGGCCGCACTTTGCTACGGTTCTCGCGGTAAGATGGAGGTGTCCTGACAGGTGCGTGATGCTGTAACTCTCTCTGGGGCTGTAGCTTATGTAAGCACACGGTGAGTGATCTGCGTGGTCTTTACTAGGTGTCCCTCTTGGGACGACACACACGCGCCCACAGATTGCTCTGTTTGTGCTGTAAAGTGCAGGCAATGAGGCAGGTAATCAGAGTAGATGAGCATACTGGAGTGCATAGGACAGTGCGTGTATATGTGGGTACGCACACGCATGTGTGTGTGTGTGTGTGTGTATGTGTGTGTGTGTGTGTGTGTGTGTGTGTGTGAGGGAGAGGGGGCCCAAGGCCATGGTTCTACTTATCTCCTGTGTCCCTGCTCTCTTTTGCCCCTTCCCCATCTCTGTCTTTCTCTCTCTTTCTCCAGCTTCCGTCATGCCTTTCTCTGCCTGCTCTTTCATCTACATGCATTCCCTCACTAACCCACTCGATATTCAACATCACTGCTTTTTTTATATCTTCCATGTATCTTTTTGCATAAATGAAGCAGTCAATTAATGATGTTATGAATAACACTTCTAATGGAAGCAGTATGAATATATGATGATAGAATTAGCATCAATGGGATGTGCTAAGCTTTACTGTCATATGCATTGTATGCTGCACTCTATACTATAAAGGCTGAGTTCATTAATAAGAACAGATATAGACCAGTCTGTCCCTATGGATATTCTCTCTTTCTTTCTCCCATTTGCCTTAGGGGGCTTTTCTCTCTGCATCCCTCTCTGTGGCTCTCTTCATGCCTCTGCCTTCATCCCTCACTCCATCTCTCACTTTCATCAAGGACTCGTCTCGTCTCGTCCTGTCTCTCTCCCACTCACTCTGTCGTCCTGTCATGGTGCTTGCAGTTCAGCACAAGCTCTGTATGCTCCACTCCAATCCCCCAGACAAAGATCTTCTCCCCCTAACCCAGCCCAGCCTCCATGGCCCCAAGGCTTGCTGGACTCCCCATTCAAAGAAAGGCCACCACATATAAAGAGAGACAGAGGGAGAGAGACAGACATAGAGATGGAGAGAGAGAGATACATCGAGAGGGAGAGAGACATAGAGAGGGAGAGAGAGTTGTACAGCAGTAGGGGTGAGATCAGTGCCTGAGCCCCTGGGGTGTGCCGGCTCGTGTCTGGAGACGTTCGGCTCGCCCCACTCCTAATCCCACCCAGCACACCTGCCTGCGCCGTCCCAATCCACTTCCATGGCACTCCACGGTTGGCCTTCGAACAACACCGGGGGGTGGATATCGCCAGTCCTTCGCCTGGGTGCTTGGTTCATCGGGGAGGCGATTTAGTCAGCGCATGAGACGGCGCACGCAGGCATTGAGAAAAGGAGAAAGCAGACAAGAAGTGATGCGTGCAGAGTCAGAGAAAGGACGAGAGTCTTATTTCTCATTAAATCACACAGATAAATAAAAGAAAAGAAATCGTATTCACATAGCAGGGCTCCGCGTGTCTTTCACTGTGTGGATGTGGGAGAAGACATCTTCTTCTTTTCCGAGACGGAGCGGCTCAGATATCATGAGCTGCTGTGCTGGTGAAGACCCTGAGTGTTGCTGAGGTCGCCCGTACAGGCTGGTGAGGCTTCCCCGTCGTCCTCGCCGCACCCGCTTTCACACGGGGATGGTGGAGTACAGATGAGACGTGGCCCAGCCTCGGCGAGACGGGAGGGAGCTGTCCTTCCTCCACAGGCTGGCATCTGTTTATTTCTTGCCCTTATTT
Source organism: Brachyhypopomus gauderio (assembly GCF_052324685.1). Lineage (NCBI taxonomy): Eukaryota > Metazoa > Chordata > Actinopteri > Gymnotiformes > Hypopomidae > Brachyhypopomus > Brachyhypopomus gauderio. Next base: position 22,644,561 of record NC_135216.1, read on the forward strand.
TCTCTGTTTTTTTAAACTTCGCCCTCTCTCCTTAAGCAAACCCATCACCTGCACTCGTTACCACACGCTGCTTATGTTTGTTTCTTTCCATCTGTTTCCGTAGAAACACTGTCCTCGCCCTCGTCTCCATATCTAGCTCGCTCCGCTGAGTTTTCGGTTGCCGTCGGACACCTCCTCTCAGCTCTGGCTGAACTCGCCGCTCGTAGACCGAGGCGTCGCGCAACACCAGCAGCGCATAAACACATTTCCTTAACGGGACTCTTGCGTGAAAGGCCAGCTCCCCACGCTCGCGTCGACCCAAGTCAGCCGCGAGGGTCGGCACCAGCTGACGGCTCGACCCATCCTCGCCCCCTTCCGTGAGACGAGGCGACAGACCCAGGCTAGCGACACGTTTCCGATGCTCTCAGAGAGCGGCTGCTGCCAATAAAGATAAATCAAAGCCTGGCCGCGGGTCGGCTTTGGCAAGCTAAGAAAGAGCTTCAGCAGTCGGACATAATAATAGATTTAAATAATCTTCCCCGTGCACAGCGAAGATAGAGTACAGGCTTTATTAACCATGCAGCAAATTGGGCCTTTGTTGTGTCCTCCTTCCCCTCGTAGTGGGTGGGTTGGCCGCGTACGCACGGGCGGCGCCGAGGGCATGTTTTTCAAATTCGGCTCCATTGATTCCGTCGGTGCCTCTGGGTTTCAGGAGGGCGAAGCTGTTGCTCATGTTCAAATGCATGAGATTGTTTCAGCTGTTTACCAAGCCTGCATGTCTGATTTATGCTGGCTGTCCACCCATCCAGAACGTTCTGGAATGCTTCGGTGCTCCATCTACCAAGTCAGCTACCTCCCGTGCGCTTTGGAGGTGAAACTTTCCCCTTTTGGGCATCTTTGTTTGTTTTTTAAACGAGTCTTTCCTTTTGTATCCCTTGGACATCATTTTTGTCCCTCAAATCAAGTAACTGAATAAACAAAACAAAAATAAAAGGATTATCTATGCACCGAATCCTCCCTGGTAATGGACAATTGATCTGCTAGCAAAAAAGGCTGAAACAAGCCATGCTTTGTGCAAAATGGGAGGACTACTGTCCCGATACCCTGATGCCCTGATACACTGAGGCCTTGATACCTTGATGTCTCGATACAGTGATGTCCTGATACCCTGATGCACTGATGCCTCGAAGCCGTGATGCAGTCTGTCCAGAAACGGAGCGCCCTGTTAGCAACACCTTCATCCGTGGGGACACTAATCCAAGCTTCCTCGGCACAGGCTTTACAATCAATTCAGATTCAGAACTGCGTGCAGATGGACTTGGCCAATCCTCCGCGTTCCGCTCAGTGATCTCCTTGATTGCCTTGGCACTGTGTGTTGGGTCATTGCCTTGATGTGCACGGAAATACATCCCAGGATCTCTGGAAGGCTTTCCTTTCTGTTAACAGGCCTCTGTTGTTTTTTTTTTTTTGTTTGTTTGGTCTTTTTAAACCTTGAGCGTCACAGCAGGTGCCTTAGAAATATATTTGCCTGTGTTCTGCTTTCTGTTGCCTGTTGCCTGCAACCACAATCAGATGGTTTCACGAGCAGCAGAAATCGATAGGCTAAATCAATAGGGTTAGAGCTGTGTGTTGGCAATCTCAAATTGATATATATATATATATATATATATATATATATATATATATATATATATATATATATATATATATATATATCACACAGACACACACACAGACACATTATACATTATATATATTATACACAGACACATTATATATATATTAGTTGGACTGTGGGGCAGTGTTCTCTAGTACACTATTCCAACCACTATCCTTACTCTTACTCATTTTCTCCATAAGTGAGAGCAACTTCAGTGATAAAGCAGCACACTTGCAGCTAAAAACACTATTTTTGTGATGTTAGTATGTTAATATCTGAATTGTAATAGCTGTCTGCAGCGGTAGTGTGTTAGCATCTGAATAGCACTAGTTGTCTGAGGTGGTAGTGAATTAGCATCTGTACAACACTACTGTGTTAGCGACGCAAGTGTGTTAGCAATGGTATAGCACTACCTGTCTGTAGTGCTAGCGTATTAGCAGCTGTGTACCTGTCTGTAGTGCTAGCATATTAGCAGCTGTGTACCTGTCTGTAGTGCTAGCGTATTAGCAGCTGTGTACCTGTCTGAAGCGCTAGTGTGTTAGCAACTGTGTACCTGTCTGAAGCACTAGCGTGTTAGCAACTGTGTACCTGTCTGAAGTGTTAGCGTGTTAGCAACTGTGTACCTGTCTGAAGTGCTAGCGTGTTAGCAACTGTGTACCTGTCTGAAGTGCTAGCGTGTTAGCAACTGTGTACCTGTCTGAAGCGCTAGCGTGTTAGCAACTGTGTACCTGTCTGAAGCGCTAGCTACTGCACTTGTTCTGCATCTCTGTGCCAGAGTGGGTGAGGAATCAAAATAGAGGAAACGTAACATTAAAATGAAGGTTGGAATCATCTCAATTCGCAAATATTCTGCAAGAGAGATTTCTGCGTGCTAAATTTATTCTACGCTCTTGCTACTGTAGGTGCTGAAGCTGAGGAGGGTGGCTTGTTATCAAATATTAAAGATGCTATCAGGCTTGCAGTGTCTGCCAATATCAGTGTTGCAACACTTTTTTCAACTTCTCTCCATCTATCACTTGCTGAGAAGGACTTTGTATCATGGGCTTCTCTCTCTCTCTTTCTCTCTCTCTCTCTCTCTCACACACACACACACACACACACACACACACACACACACACACACACACACACACACACACACAGTCTCACAGTTCTTCCCACCCTTCTTTTTCTTCTTAAATAAGTCATTTTTTTTACATTCGATAGGTCTGGTAGCTGGTTATAGTTTTCCTTCAGTTCTTTGTTCTTAGTGTGATGATTCTGTATAATTCAACAACTGAAAATGAATTACTACAAATCATAAAAACATGACATACTTTTCCTGTCTTCTATCTATCTCAACACACACACACACACACCGTCTGCCTGCCTCCCTCTCTTTTCCTCGCACTGGTGCAGATGTGGACAGCTGTAATGGGGCGGGGTCAGGGAGAACAATGGGCCAATCGATGCAGCGATGCGTCCGCGGCTGATGGATGGTGAAGTTAATTGGCTGGACTCCTGTAACGGCTCATAAGAATGAAAAATAAAAATAAATTAGCCTAGAATGGGTGCCAGACCCGCTCCCACCTGCACAGGCCTTGGGCTGTATCGATCCTGCTCAGGCACTTACGCTGTGATGTATTAGCAACACCGCGCTAGCGTCCTAGCTTTAGCGGGCCGCTCCGCTACTTCTTCCCGTTGGCCCGCCAGCTTGGACGTCATCTGGGACCCGAGCATAAGCAGCACCCCATCCAGACATCAGTCGTCTAGCGCTGACAGCACACGGTTCTCCTGGCGCGGGACGCTAGCTGCGTGCTGTTGTGTTAGCGTAGTGGCTAAAGGGCACGTCGCGAGGGGTGACTGATGGGGAGTGTTTGAGCTGTAATTGGCCAATGGAGAGCAAGGTTTGGATTCTTAGTGTGTGTGTGTGTGTGTGTGGGGGGGGGGGGTGTTGTTTTAAAAGAACAAAAGACGGAAGAATTGCAGTGAATCATGACGCCACCCATCTGCTGGGTGGGTGAACGTAAGGGTGCATTGTGCAGTTCAACACTAAAGGCAGATGGGTAAGTGGTGGGCGGCTGAGCCCCATATTGGTGCTTGCGTGTGTTCACATGTCTTCCTGCCTTTGGTGTGCACAGGTCATATTTGAAGCCACAGTCTCGGCTGAGCAGAAGGGCTACATTGGCTTGGATGACATAGTGCTGCTGAACTACCCCTGCTGTAAGTACCTTTACACACACACACACACACACACACACACACACACACACACACACATCTGCAGTCTCTCTCTCCTCTGTCTCTCTGCCCTTCTGCTGAATGTGGGCGTAAGACCAGGTCACGCCCCTTGCAGGGAGAACAAACGGCTCCTCCCCGTCTCTCCCCCCAGACGTTCTCCTTGCCCGAATGGGCGTGACGGAGGTGCGATTCGCCCCCTTCCGCCCGCCTGCCCGGCCTCTCCTCCGCCCCGCCGCCCTTCTCGTCCAAGGCATTCATTTGTTTCTGAGAAATGGAAGGAGGCAACTCCCTCCGTCCTGCTTCACCGCACTCTGTGTTCATAATCCGCCCCTCTTCACAAGCGGGCTGGGAAAACACGGTGCCGTCTTGCTACGCTCACATGGCCCCATTCTTCCCTCCATTCTGTCCCTTCTGGTAGTGGGAGGTGCAGATCTCTCCTGTTGTAGAGGGAGACACAGACCTGTTCTGTTGAAGATTGGGTTCTGGTGCTAAAATCATACTTTTAAAATAGTGCTGGGCCCTGATGTGTTTACAAAATGACATTAAAGAATGCACGTGTTATTATTTGTAAGGCAAATTCTAAATTCGAAACATAAATCCCTCCATTTGGGGAACCCCCTCCAAGGAGCATAAACTTCATTTGAGGTGATTCTCCACTTTTCTAGCCTTCATAAATACATGGCCAGACTTCTCTCGGGGTAGGTGATGTGTTTTACGATGTTGTGAGGTGTAAAAGTGAAGGAGAACGTGACCACCACGGGCAGTGACCTGCATGCAGTTCAGGTTGAGAGAAGGAAATAGTTTATTTACAAAGCCTCTATATTATCGCTGCTAGCAGATTTTGGTTTGAACTAAAGAAACAAAATGTGAACTTGAAGCCATAGCTGATTGACTGTGATAAGTGTAAAATTATGTAATTTTTTTCACTAAACCGTTTTTTTAAGTGGCACTAAAATCTGCATTGCAGTTCGGTCCAGTAGATACTGATCATATAGCAATTGGTGCCATATTGGTGCTGGATTCTCCGCAGCCCTAGCTGTGGAGGGAAGATCAGCTCTCTCCCATTATAGAAGGGAGTGTTGCCCCATCCTGATCTAGGGGGAGGTGGTGCACTCTCCTGTTCTAGATGGATGTCTCTACACCCAGCCTGTAGCACCCACTAAGCTGTGCTTGACCCATTTCATTTTTATTCCACTGCCTTGAAATGGAAATCACTTTGCCTCCAAATGAGCACTACCACAGTTACACGACATGAAGGGTAATACCAGCTCGATCTAATGACATCTAGGTACATTTATCTGAGACCATTTACTAATAGCTAAACATGGTCTAATTTACGATGTTTTTTTTTTTGGGGGGGGGGGGGGGGGTGTTTGCTGAACTTCACACCCTAGAGGACCAGGTGTAAGTGCACAGAATGTCAGGATAAATAGAAGCGTTTCCGCTTCAGGTGTGACGGATGTTTTTCTCCGTCTGCGTGCCCATGCCAAGCACATCTCATCTGTCTCACACCACGTCTGCATTATTGCTGCCATATTGCACACTGGACATCACAGGGGCCCTGGGGACAGTTTCCCCTGGAGCTGGTGGCTTTTTCATCCCGCCACGGCGAGGTTTCTCTGGACCCCGTGATGCAACTCCCAGGAGAGAGCACCTCCTCCTCGCCTCCCAAGAAGCAGCTCGTTCTGCCCCGGCCGCTCAGTCCCTGCCACATGTCACAGGCTTCTCGGAGAGCTCTATGAAGAACACCATGCTCAGCTGAAGCTTGAGGAAAATCAGGTTCCTCTGTCTGCTGCATCATTATTCATTTGTTCGCAGGTAAATGTAGACTGTACAATTTGCAATTTGTGCTCCAGTCAGTGTCGGAGAAGGCAGGTGTCTTTTCAAATAAGGACCAGTAGTGTAGCAGGCATATGTGCTAGACTTTTGGCTGTGCAGTATCATGTTCAAACATGCCTTCTCTCTGTCACTTGTGTGTACACACACACACGCACGCGCACACACACACACACACACACACACACACACACACACACACACACACACACACACACACACACACACACACACACATACTGTCACTCTAACCTTAACCTTAGCAACCAAAAGTTCATTTTTGGTTTTTTTTTGTTTCATTCTCCCAAGTAAATTTCATTTTTCCTCAAGAAGACAAATGTAACATAGCCGCCACATTCTATCTGTCAACATCTGACCCTCACGAAGAGAATGACAGCGAGCGCATGCGAGGTCGGCAGCATGCGGGGACTCTCCTCCACCTTCTTCACCGCGTCTAGGAGAACCTCCTTCTCCATCTAAATGATGAAAAGGCCTGTTTTAGTGTTGGTACTCTTTAAATATGAATCACAGTGTCTAAAATGAGGGGGAAACAGGCTGACAGGGCCACAATGGAACTTCACCACCTGTGGCTAACATAAATACGGCAATGATTAATCGCTTGTTGAATGAGCATAGAGCCACACTTGTGGCCTAATTCAAATCCACCTTTGAATCACTAGCATCTCTACAGTGACTGAGCAGTTGAGTCCAGTGACACGGATGTTACTAACAAGTGCAGCTACAGGCAGACTGCTGACCTTATAAGAAAACACCATCACACTACAGGCAGACTGCTGACCTTATAAGAAAACACCATCACACTACAGGCAGACTGCTGACCTTATAAGAAAACACCATCACACTACAGGCAGACTGCTGACCTTATAAGAAAACACCATCACACTACAGGCAGACTGCTGACCTTATAAGAAAACACCATCACACTACAGGCAGACTGCTGACCTTATAAGAAAACACCATCACACTACAGGCAGACTGCTGACCTTATAAGAAAACACCATCACACTACAGGCAGACTGCTGACCTTATAAGAAAACACCATCACACTACAGGCAGACTGCTGACCTTATAAGAAAACACCATCACACTACAGGCAGACTGCTGACCTTATAAGAAAACACCATCACACTACAGGCAGACTGCTGACCTTATAAGAAAACACCATCACACTACAGGCAGACTGCTGACCTTATAAGAAAACACCATCACACTACAGGCAGACTGCTGACCTTATAAGAAAACACCATCACACTACAGGCAGACTGCTGACCTTATAAGAAAACACAATCACACTACAGGCAGACTGCTGACCTTATAAGAAAACACCATCACACTACAGGCAGACTGCTCTACCTTACAAGACAACTGTACAGATGGACTACTCCATCTTATAAGAAAACACCATCACACTAATGGCGGACTACTCTACCTTGCTTGGGGGTGAGGGTGGGGGTGAGGAGGTGCTGTTGCCTCCTTTTGGTTTGCTGAATTGTTCTTTTTTCTCATGGTGAAATCATGGTGAAACATTCATGGTGAACTGGTGAGACATAATTTTCCCCTGCTCAAATGGGGGTTTGGTCACTGCTCTGTTAATGCAGAATATCAGCTATTATTCTTGTATATTGCTAATAGTGCGCTCCATTGTCATTCACTAAGCTAAAGTGGTAATTGACCTTATGAACATACAGTATGTACCATTGAACTTAGGTACCAAAATAGCATTTATGCAAGAGAGTCACCTTAAGTCATAAGATCACCTCAGAATCCATAGGGGCAGGGCTGGCCGGCTTCACCATTGCTCATTCTCTACCTCAGCTTGAGGTGTAAATCCGTATTCATAAATCAGTCCCGTTTTCAGTGTCCACAGTCAGACACAAACTGGTGCTTTGTTAGAGTTGTTGGGAAGATTTTTGGAACCTAGCTCATTCTAGCCAATTTTCATGGCCCAAACGCGTATAATGGCGTCTTCTTTAAATCATTATTTTCACTTCCTGACTTAAACTCAAGTCAGTTAATACTTGGAGGGGATTGTAACTGTTGCCTTGACTGCTGTTCAGACAATTGCTCGAACAGACGTTCTGCCCTCTCTAAATAAGCAAAGTCATTCTGTCATTTTTAGAGCAATTTGCCATGTCAGATATCTGGCGCTCTTTTAAAAAAGCCAAGTCAATATTCCTCTTTTCTTCTCTGTCAACAATTCTTTTTCACAGATTGATTTTCTTCCTTTTGGACAATAGTTTCACCCTTCTGTCAGTCCCTGCTTATGTATCTGCGCTGTAATATCTGACCATGCAGCTGCCATTGTAGACATCTCTTTCTTGGGGGGCTCTTTGACATGGTTCCTTTGGTGATCCTGCACTCAGAGTTCAAGACTATAAACAACTGCACTGGCCTGTTCATTGTAGTTGATCTTACAGTTTTTTTACAACTGCTAACATGCATTTCCCAATACTTGTGATACATTTTCAAAACTCTAAACACAGCAACACATTTACCTCATACAAATAGCCAAATAGTTAATATCCTGTTCAAAAGCACATTTGCTTAAAATACCAACCATTGGTTTACAGTTTTTGACGACTGCTAACATGCGTTTCACAGTACTTGTGATACATTGTCAAAACTCTAAACACAGCAACACACTGACCTCACACAAATAGCCAAATAGTTAATAGCGTGTAAAAGCGCATTTTCTTAACTAAATAACAACTCTGCATTTCACAACGCAAACAAAGTTTTCTCTTTATACATTCCTTAGTGGGGTTGAGGAAAGGCGAGATGGGCGGGAGGAAAAGGAACGTCACTCTTGGATGATCTATAAACCAGTTTGTGATGACATGAGAATGACAGAATGCTGCATTGTCCCATCACAAATGTCCTTGTGTTTCCTCCCACCTGTTCCCTTTCTACTTCTGGAACCAGTTGTTGGTAGAGTTCATTCAAAAACGAAAGAAGGCGGTCACTGTTATAGGGACCAATCTGGCATTTGTGAAGGACCAAACCAGCACTTGAGATTGCAGGACAAATTGTTATATTTGCTCAACTCTGACCTGGTACATTACTGTACTTCATTTTATTTAATTGATCTATATGTACAGTAATAGCTTTTCAGCTGCCTTTGTTTTTGCAGAACTTTGCATTTTATACAATATTTAAGGTTTTGAACCTTAGGTTTTCATTTTTGACATGCTATGTGCAAACATTTGTAAATAAGACAAAAATGATCCAGAATTTTGTTATTGGATAATTGGATGATATTGGATGTAAAATGACTGCATTTTGTGCAAAAACAACATGAATTGTACTAATTGTATATCCACTGAAGACTGATGTTGTGTTCACTGTGTTCAGAGTTTTGAAAATGTCACTACAGATTGGACAAACGCATGTTAGCAGTCGTCAAAAACTGTAATTCCAATATTTCTGTGGAATATAATCTGGGAAATATGCAAGGAGAACTCATATCAGAGAAGAATTGATACAGAGAATCAGTCCAACGCTTTACAGAATTGGCAGAACTCGAGGATACGGACGCACTGCCTGTCGGCCTGGCTCTCGCCAAGCTGTTCCTCACCACAAAGGTGGAATATTATATTCTAAGTTCATAAAGTGACGGTTTAAATGTGACACAAATTGTGTCATTTTTAGTATGCGTTTGGTGATAAAGTTAACAGATATAAATGAACTTCCTTGTACAGTTACTTCAGTTACGCAAGTCTTTGTCCCCACACCTCATTGCTCTGATTGGTGCTCCCAGCGGCTTCACAGTTAACCCACAAATGATTAACGACCAGTTTATGAATTTTTATATGGCCGTTCTGAAGGTAACGCTGACAAAGCACAATTTTTCACAATTGACTCTCTAAATCTTCCTAAAATTGCCTCAGAAACTGCTTCTAAGCTAAACAAACCTTTTACCGTAGATGAAATTGAAAGCTCCCTAGAATGAATGCAAAACAGACAACGTCCAGGTTTTCTGGCAGAAGGTCTAAAGACATTCTCAAACAAATTAGCACTATTGCTGCTTAAGACGTTAAGACGGTTATTGACTCCTTTGAAGCTGGCCTCCTCTCCCCCACCCAACGTCTGGCCATCATCTCCCATGTACCCAAGGCCCCCGCGTTAAGCTCTTGGTTAAGATGTTAGTGCAATGCTTAAATCCTGTTCTTCCTTCTTATTATCAATACAAATTAAACTGGCTTCATTAGAGAGTGCCTCTCATTTCACAACGTTAGACAATTACTGAATATACTTCTTTTCAGTACTTTAAGTACTTGGCTGTCAATGTAACTAAAGATTTTAAGGATTTATTTGATAAACATTTCCCTCCTTTGCTCACTCATTTGGCTGATGATTTCCAACATTGATCTCAGCTTTCTTTATCTCTGGCCAGTAGGAGAAATACTATTAAACCAAAATACTCTGTACTTTTTATATCAGTTTCACTGCATAATCGTTTTCATTCCAAAATCCTTTTCCTCCTCACTTGATAGCCTTATTTCCCAGTTCAGTTGGTATAAAAAGTCCCAAAGATACAAAAAAGACATTTTCCAGAATCCAAAGAAAGTGGGTTGACTGGTTCTCATTAATTTCTTACTTTATTACAGGCCAGCCAATGTGCTGCCTACCTTGTTATACTACTTTAAGAAGCCCAGAGACCAACCATCACCGTGGTTACATGTGGAGAGTGCCTCCTCGTCAACCATCACCGTGGTTACATGTGGAGAGTGCCTCCTCATCGACCTCCGGCCTGACGTTGCTTTCAGGTGTACCCCTTCCCCCGCAAATAATGTAAGAATGTTATTAAAAAAGTCATTTAAAGATTTGGATCTGGCTTATACGGCACTATGGATTTCCCACTAACTGTTTATGACCACAATTATTCCCCCTTTCCATCTTAGATGGCATGTATGCAGTATGATTGCTGATTACGGAACTAAATGTATATAAAGGACACGTATACTTCTGGAATAGTTGCTTCATTTGATTAGCTAACCAGCTTGTGCGGCTACCCAGAACTAACTTATTTCAAATCAAATCAAAGTTTATTTGTATAGCGCTTTTCACAACACATGTTGTCACATTTCACATGCGTACAAATCCAAATCGACATTTGTATATATGTGTATATATATATATATATATATATATATATATATATATATATATATATATATATATATATATATATATATATATACTGTTTGCAATTTATGAATGTCCTGATGTATATGTCAGTGCTCACCCCCGGTTGTCGTCGTGAAGATCATGGCCTGGATGTAGGTACTGAGAGCGATCCTGGGGCAAATACACAGTTTGAACGCTCCTTTCTGCTCAGACTGCAGTTCCACAGTATAAGATGGTGCATAGAACATGATGGTCCGACGCTTGCACATGTGTATTCTGGTATCAGCGCTCAGTGTGACAGGTGCCATCGTGGTCCTGCCTCATTACACATGTTCTGGACTTCCTTCTCCTGGTTGGGCAATCCTGTTTTTGTCTCCCTGTCTGCTGCCGCTGCTGGAGTCACTCGCCTGGCGCCCTTAGTCGGCCCAGTTGGGCCACATGCCGCCCCCGCAGTTTTCAGACTCGACGGCTTGTTTTCGCCCTTCTTGCAAGGTGACTCATACTTGTCCACTGGATAATCCTTCACCTACTGTCCCGATCCCTTTGGATTAAAGATGGATTTTTAAATGAAACTGGTAAACTGAGTATTCCCTATGAGGCTACGGGTGAGAGTTTAACAAAATATGGTTGCCTCTCCTAAATCTTCTTAACGGCATTGCGCTACAGTCACAGTCTGACTGCTCTCCGTGTCTCTATTTTCTGTTCATTTATCTTATTCTGATGTATATCTTTGTACATTTGTAGGTTGTGTTTAATTATTCACTTGCTTGTTCATTAATTTTGAGTGGGTTGGCTTTGTATTCAGTTTAATTATCTGTCGTACCTTCTCGCTGACTGCAATCTATGATGTACTGTCAAGTCAGCTTAAGGCACAGTGATAGCTGGGTATGTATCGAAATTGTATTTTTTTTATCTGTGTAAATAAATCATAAACACACACACACACAAACACACACCCCTCCATAAATACTTTATGTCCTTGTCTTGCACTCCTAGGGTGACTGTGAGTGGCTCCTTGGCTGGAGGTTATTAAACACACAGTGAGGCGGCGAGCGCCGGTCCCTCTGGTCCTTCACGCTCTAATCCTTTCTGAGGGGGCTTCATCCAGCCTGATGCTAATGAGTGGAAATGGGACGGGGTGTTTATGAGCTAATGAAACCCACAGAGCCTCACACCGGCCAGGCTTGAGGGAGGCGTCTTCGTCTCCTGCCCCGTCTCCAGAAGACTCGGCCGGATACTCTCGGCGCTTTATCGCCCTCGGGCCACGAGAGGGAACCTTTGTTTTGGATGGCTACACCTCTGCCGGTGCAGTTGTGGCGCAGCCCCCCCGGCTGGGTGCATATGGTTCGCCTCCTCGGGCCCATCACGCTCGTTAAATAAGCACCGCTCTTATTAGGAGTGCCAGGTTTGTCCATGCACCCACACACACGCACGCAGGAACACACACGCGCACACACATTCGCACTTGTTAAAACATGTGACTGCCTCGGATGGAATTTGCCTTGGATATTGAAATAACGTTCTTGCTTATCCATTCCTGCAAACTAGAAGATGGTGGTGTTGTCCCTGACAAACATGTATTTGTTCCCCACACACACACACACACACACACACACACACACACACACACACACACACACACACACACACACACACACACACTGCAGCCACACAAACCTTCCCCCTTTAAAGGCTCATTCCCAGCTCTCTGTCCAATCAGGCAGCTTTCCAACTTGATCACTCTGCTCCCTGGTGTCTGTTTAGCTATTTCCAAGACTTAATTGTACTAAGCCGTATTAATAGCATAATGAATATTTTAAATAGGCCAAGTTTGACTCAGGCCTTTAATAAACCATCCACATCTCTCTCTCTCTCTCTCTCTGCTTAAAAAAATAAATAATAGTTGAGAAAAAGAGGCCATTGGAGGACTGGGCCACCCTGTTTTTCCCAGAACACTGGACCCACCAGAGCCAGGAGCCCCAGGCCACAGGAGCCAGATCAGGAGCTGGAGAGCACCCACCTAGGCTGGAGACCATCCTCTCCCCACAGCCTTCCTCCGGCGGGACACACAGGCAACGTTGGCCCTCTGTGGCTTCTCACAATGTCCTCGCTTGGTGCGTTGTGCTGTACGAGCCGCAAACCGTACTCGGCGCCACCGTGGGCCGAAAATCGCAGCGGCTTTCTTGATGGCTGCTGCCACAAGGACGCGGGGGTGTACCACAGAAGGAGCCCGCACTTTCCTGCTCATATCAGCGCCATGCGAGTCCCCATGTAAAATGGGCTGGTGAAGTAGAATAAATGGGAGGGCGTTGCGATTAATCAGGGTCGCCCGAGACAATCACATTAATCGCCCCACAGCTCTCGAACAGCTTTGCTAAGCACAATGGCATCGTGGACACAGCATGGCCGCGGTGGGCATTATTTCTCACGGCTCGGAAAACGCCGTGGACCATAAAGCTTGGGCTCTTCGAGGTTAACACACCCCTTTCCCCCTTATACATCACACAGAACTTTTGACATGATTCATTGCATGTTGCCTACACTTAAATAAGTGGTTGAGCTATACCATAAAGAATGCCAACTGTATAACTGTTAGCAATCAATTCCGTCCGCCGCCATGCGGTACAATAACTGTGATTATGAAGGACATTATTCCCTGACCCACTGTAGATGTTGTAATTTCTCCACAGCATTGTGTGCACCTGCTGCCAGAATCAACCTCAAGTGACCGCCCTGGGTTTAGACATACTGTTTGAGTCACTAGGTTTAGACCGAGTCCTCAGGGGTCTTGCTTAATTGTTACAAAATTGCCCGTACCTCACCACATGCTCCAATAAGCACCTTCACCTGCTTCTTAATTGCGAATGCCCTCCCCCGACAATGCAGGCCGGGCGGGACGCAAAATTGCACAAACGTGCGTTCAAAGGCTACAAACGTGCTCGTATGTTTTAGAGCTGCATTCAGCAGCCTTTGTGCACCCATGGAGCCGGGGCCTCTGGTGTTAGATAGATGGAGCTAAAAAAAAAAGGGCTGCTTTGAATGCAAAGTCTACTGTTGTTTTCCACATTTCTCTGAAGTGGACACATTTCTCAGGCAGAAGTATCAAAAGAGATGTTGCCTTTACGAATCTCCCCAAGATCTCTAAGGGAGTATATTAAGAAGAGAGTCAGCTGCAGACTGCATATGATGAATGCCATTGCCTATCAGAAGTTATTAGAGGTAATAGCATCAGTAAAATCATAATAACAATGCCCCTACGGTGGCTAATGCTAGCCTGTTCCTTTCATCTACTCCACAACACAAGAAAGTACACAAGTCCATAATAATTCATTGCCAAGTGTTAGAACTGTCCACAGCAGGTGTCTTAAGAAAGTTCTGAATGCATTAATTGGTTTTATATCTCACCCTCCATTATAGCTGAGACCTATTAAACAAGCAATAAAATTCTATACAGTGGCAGATCCGATCAGGCGCTTGGCAGGGCGCTGACACAGAACAAATCGAGATTTTCATCGGGTCCATTCATGGCGGCTTTTTCCGACGGGGTCCTTTCAGTCCAATGGCCCTCGATGCGTTTGGCGCCGGCCCATTATTGCTTGTGCTGCCAGGTTGGTGCGATTATGCACGCAGCCTTCACAGGGGCGGCGCTGAAGGTCTGCGCTTCATTTCAGCTTCGCACAAAGCCCTGGCACGAGCACCGCTATTAGAGCCAGAGCACTTAGAAATCTGAGCACCCGCCTTTTGGAAACACAAAAATCTTAATCGCTAGTTCTCATGGTTCCTAGGTTATTTATTAGATTACCTTTCTTTTTTTTATTCCTTTTCAGAGTACACAGCCTTTTGATCACTGTGTGGTAGAAATGCTTCCAAGAATATGGTAATTGGCCTCTTTCTGGCACTTCAGCGTCCGGCTTCGGGATCTGGGTTCGATCTCTCATTGAAACGATTCGCTTCGGGATCTGTGGGTTCGATCCCTCACTGAAGCCCTTATCTCTGCCCAGGACGATCTCATGAGAGTAGATTCATAAGAATGTGCAGCCGCTGTTATGGTTCACAGGCTCAAAACATCATGTGTACAAAAGCCAAAAATTCGTGACCCGTGAAACAAGCCGGAGCATCTCGGCCGGAACGTCTTGGCCGGGGCTGTGGGCCGGGCCTCCGGGAGCAGTCGTACACCTCGTCTTTCACGATTAGTATTGTTCAGAATCCATTAATGGGGAGATTTAGTGGCGAGGCAGTCGGAAGCAATCTTGCCATCCATCAGTTTTAAAAGTCGTGCATTAACCCGTATAATGATCACAGGGAAGACGATGAAAGACTAGAAGACGTGGAAGGAAAAGGGGACGTGGGCCTTTATTTCTTTTGCCGATCGAGAGCAGCTGATGAATTTCTTCTGGATAATAATTCCATAAAGCAGGAACAGGAAAACAAAAGAGCTCCAGTGGCTGGTTTGGCTCTTGGTACGTGAAGGAGACACCTCGCTTAGTTGTGGCTCGGGGAGAGAATGAAAAAAACTAGAGAATCTGGGAGAACTTGGCCTGGAAATCTGCACTGGAGCCTTCCTGATGGACCTATCAATGAAGCCTCAGGCAGGAAGTCCAACCGAATCAGAGTCCAGGAAGGAGACGTAGGGGTGGCCCGGGGTGAAAATGTCCCGCAGGCCGGCTGTGACGAGCAGGGAATACATTAGCTAGAGAGATGGGGAATCGAGCACAACTTGTGAACTCCATTAAAGCTCGCGTGTTGCATGATCAGGTGCAGTGTGAGCGGCTGCTGACGGCTTCGTGCGTCCTTTCTTCTCGCAGATAAGGTGCCTCACTTCACCAGGCTGGGAGACGTGGAGGTGAACGCGGGGCAGAACGCCACCTTTCAGTGTGCGGCTACGGGACGCACGTCAAAGACGGACCCCTTCTCCATGGAGGTGAGTGAGTGAGCGGGTGAGCCTGCCTGTGTTTCTGTGTGTGCGTGTGTGTGCGCACGTGTGTGTGTGTGTGTGTGTGTGTGCATGTGCGTGTGCATGTGTGTGTGTGCGTGTGTATGTGTGCGTGTGCGTGTGTGTGCGTGTGTATGTGTGTGCGTGTGTGTGCGTGTGTATGTGTGTGTGTGTGTGTGTGTGTGTGCGTGTGTATGTGTGCGTGTGTGTGGTTTTTTTCCATCCCATCTTCTGACACTCAGGTTTCCAGGCATATCTCAGCATGCTTGACTGACCTTGCTCCATGGATGACAGCCCGCCACTTGAAGCTCAACCCCGAACTTCTGTACATCCCGAGAACACCCGATCCTCGCCATGACCTCACCACTGTCGAATATGCCCTGATATCGCCGTCTGAAGCTGCCCGGGCAGAACTTTGGACAACAAGTTCTCGCCTCATTTTTCAGACCTGACAAGGTCTTTCAGGTTTCTTCTAACGTGCGAAGGATTCTGCCCTTTCTCTCTCAGGTGCTACACAGGAGCTCACGCAGTCTTTCGTCATTTCAAAGCTAGACTATTGCAGCTGCGTCTTGTCGGTCTTCCTCTGCAGGCCATCAGACCTCCGCAACAGATCCATAATGCAGCAGCACGACCGGTCATCAATCTTCCAAAGATCACATGTCACTCCACAGCTACATTGCTGTCACTGGCTTCTAGTAGCTGGCCGCATCGGATTTGAAACCCCGATGCTCGTCTACGGAGCCGAACATGGACTAGCCCCTCTCTACATGATGACAGTGATCAGAGCCTGATCCCTACCTCGAGTACCACCAACCTCAAGTACAGTTTGCCTTGAAACACCATGCTTAAAGTCTCATGGTACACAAGCATGAAATCTGTTGTCCTGGCTGCAGATGGTGGAATAATTTGGTCATTTACTTTCATCAAATGCAGACTGAATACTAGTTGTGGAATATTTAAAGGGCCAGTAATCCTGTAACTATGGATACTCATACTACCATTGAGAAATGGAACTACCGATCGACTGGGGTTTTCTTATTGTGTGTGTCATTGTCTGATATGGAACTCGTGCTTATTTTGCACTTCTAGTTATCAGCGTTGGTTCCGGTATTTCAGCAGCATTCTGGTTCAATGATATCTTGAACTCTAACCTACTGTTCTGGCTAGGTAGTATGAGTAGATGACAAAAGCACTTTTGTAAGTATCTAAGGGATAAAAGCATCTGATGAATGCCTAAAATTTAAACATAAAGTGTGTGTGTGTGTGTGTGTGTGTGTGTGTGTGTGTGTGTGTGTGTGTGTGAGTGTGTATGTGTAATAGCGAGTATAGTGTGTCCATGCAGGAGTGTGTGACACATCACACCCTCATGTAGAGGCTCATGAGCCGTCCCAAACGCACGAGCCCACTCTACTAATTTCACAGTAAATTCATCAGTGGCCCTCACCACCGGGGGCCCCTCAGGCCCCTCCATTGGCTGCAGTGTTACCGTGCGTCTGCGGGGCTCCCAGGGGTCTTTCCCTGCCGCCTCTGTGTGGGTAGCCATCATCAGGCATCGGTAGTCTTCGTCGGCACGTCAGGGAGCTCGGTCACGTGACCCACGCCCTCCCCTTGAAGCCGGCGCATCTAAAGCGATTGAAGTTTTGCAGTGAGGACCTGCTGCAAATGAGCTCCTGACGCTGGATATGCCGCCGCTGGCTTTAGTCACAAGCAGGAGCTCCACCCCCCCCCCTATACGCTGATGTCTTTTATATGTAAATTTGAGTCCTATAAATCCCTTTCTGGACAGGGAAATACGTTTTCAAACACTCTGCATGAGTGCGTGAACGGATACCTCTGAAAATCGCATGCACGCACGCACGCACGCACGCACACACGCACGCACGCATGCACACACACTCACACGTGCGCTCGCACACATACTTGCATGCGCTCTCTCACATATAGGCACACGTGGATCAGCGTGGGATGGATATGAAACGGAGTGATGTCTATTGCCTTCTGCCCATGTGATTTTTGTAGTGGTTACTTTGGTACACTTTACAAATAGAATGTGAAAGCACACACACACACACACACACACACACACACACACACACACCCTCACACAGACACTTCATTTCCACTCAAAAGGCTTAATTAATCTTTGACGGCACTCCTTAAACACTCCACCTAAGAACGTGTGTGTTCTCAATTTCATCTTCACTGCTTTCTTCTGCCACAGTGTCCAGAGCCAGAGATAAACAGCACTGCTAGCACATCAGCGTTTCCTCTTTGCACCCGTGCAGCTGGCGTGGGTTGTCACGGCCTCTGACCACAGTCGCCACAACAGAAGGACGTTTGGGCGCCGTTTGATGGACCTTGATCCTCGGAGCTCAGATGTTGCTCCGGACCGGTCCACTCATGCAGATTGGCAAAAAGGACGATCCTACAGCATCCTCGTCCGGGTTGCCAGATCTCCGCCGGTCTCGCAGTCGCCGGCACACCGCGGTCAGTCCGAGCCTGCTTCCAACGACGCACGCAATAAATCTGGCAGAAGAAGGGAGGTGTTTGCCGCAGATCACCCACGCTGTTTTAATGACGCTGGCTAGTTGCCAACAAGTTTATTTGCATTCGGTGTCTGCCATGCCGCTGCGATCAAAGACAAACATCTGTAATCAAACCGAGCTGCAAATGGACAACTGAACTTCAGATGGAGGTGGGGGTGGGGTGTTTTTGTTCAGCCTTTAATTGTGAGGGACCGTTCTGGAAGAATCCTTCATGCATTAGGTCAAGTCTAGCTGCAGAGACCAAACATTGTGCAACAGGAACGCCTCAGCCCTCCGGGAGGTTCGCCGTGCTGATTACAGGGAGGTTTTTTCCACCGGCGCCCCCTGCTGCGTCATGGATGCCGGCACGGCGTGTCTCTGGATTCACGCTTTCATCCTTCACGGCACGTCCGGCTGACAGATCCGTCTCTGCCCTCAGACTGAACTCTGGGAAATGCGCACGCGCGTGCACCCACCTGTGTGCCGAGTGCACACTGGCTCTTCATTTCCTGTGTCTCCACTCAGAGCAGGAAGGAGAGGCACTTCGCAAGAGCACGTATAGTGCTAGCTGTTGCTTTGTTAAACCACCTGTGTGTGTGTGTGTGTGTGTGTGTGTGTGTGTGTGTGTGTGTGTGTGTGTGTGTGTGTGTGTGTGTGTGTGTGTGTGTTTTACAGACATATATGGAAAGAGAGAGGGCATGCTGGGTTCAAGAAAGCATGCTTGTGCTGTGACATTTATAAATTTCTCATCAACCCCTCAAACGCCTTCGTCTCTCTCTCCCTCCCATTACAGTAGCTGTGCTGTCACCTTCTCCTTTCTTTCAGACCTCCCTATTTCTGCACCCCTCCTGCCTTGTCACTGATGATACTTAATGTCTGTGTAGACGTTTACATAAGTACTCAGCTACTCACTTGCAGCGCTCTGTGTATAAAGGGTTCCTTCCCTCTACGGATATAATTAAACGAATCAGTAAATGTATGTTTAAAAGTTTAAAAGCCTCTTAAAAGAACAGGTGGAACTGTTCTGAGATGTTTCAGCTCGTGCCTGTGGGGGAGAACGCTTTTTATCACCAACTAGAGCCTTTTCATCGATAAAAAACCCAACCAAAGAATGATTTTGAGTGATTGAAGAAACCTAGCTCAGTGTAGCTCAGAACCCACCGAGTCAAACCTGTGTGGCTACGTTATCAGAAGGTCCAGCGCTTGACAGGATAGCCACACTCGCCAGAGCTAATAACTGTTATTTGACAGGGGAGTCAAACCTGGAGTGTGACTGTCATTGGCAAATACATCTGGAAGTGCAGCAGTAATATTGTTGCGTGAAGACCTCCGTATAACTGTAGCCCGCAATTCTGTGAAGTCTCCTTTAAAGTCCATTTTTGTTAAAGTCCAAAAGTCCAAAGTGTTAATTGCTTTTTGATTTTTGAGATCATTACCTATACAAGATTCTCTCTCTCTCTCTCTCTCTCTCTCTCTCTCTCTCTCTCTCTCCACTTCCTCCAGAGGCGTAACGGAGTTCTCATGGTACCTTACTCTCTCAGCTCATTAGTTGGGGAGCGGCGATTGGTGGCGTGGTTTCAGATAGGTGGAACCCAGCGTGGGGAGCAGGACCTTTACCGCTGTATTACACAGTCCTCTTACGGAGCCGCTGTCTCCAATTTCGCTGAGCTCATTGTCAGAGGTAACATCGCTCGCTCTTTCTCTCCCACACACACACACACACACACACACACACACACACACACACATACATATATAATTGTTTCCAATCTTACATACACTCTCCTTTTAAAAGATCTAGAGTGGAAGGACAAAGGAAAGTAAGAACACAATATTGTTGAGATGTGAAGCCTCAAACTTGTCCATGCAGGTTCCTATCATCACAGTGTCATGATAAGCCACGTGACCCTCTCTATAATCACCAACACAACAACCAAAAAAAACCCATCAAGACGAACCTTTAAGTCCTGCTCGTTCCGTCTCGGCAGGTTGTTAGACTGACAGCGGCTAATGACTATCTGTCTCTATGCTTCCTTTCCTGCCTTTGACTAATTCCTCTCTCCTGCTGATTCTCCATCCCCCACTCAACACAGCCAGTGCCGTACCTAAAATCTGCGGTTAGCAAACAAATGAATTGCCTGCCTGCTGATTGTTGCCGTGCACAAGAGATCTTCTGGTGACTCGGTACGAACAAAGATCAAAGCCTCCGGAACAGGCAACGTCGTCTCTGGTGGAGATCCATCACGGTGATGGAGGACATTCTGAAGCTCCTGCCTGCTCAGTGTCGCGACACGTCCTGCGGTTGTCCTGCAGTTGTCCTGCTGTTTTCCTGCACTGGGCACTTAGAAGTATGCCTGCTCGGATACACAGTGTGGGCTGTTTTGTGCCAGCACTCTGGACTTGAAAAGAAAGAATTGCTAGCTCAAAATAGCTCTAATTCATTCATTTGTTGTTTCAAATTGATGGGGAAGGAGTTGATTATCTTTATTTACATAGGACAAAAGGACATTTTTCTTTTTGACATACAAAAAGAAAGAAAACAATATATAATTAAAACAGATTAATGTATGTTTTTTTAAGAATGTAATGTAAAATGAACAGAAGTTCAAAGTAATATGATGAATGAACTGTGATTTACTGTAGACCACAATCTAAAATCACAGCCGTGCGTGTCAATGCAAATCAGGAGGTGGCAGTGCTGAGAATTATGAGCATGTATGTCGACCAAATGAACCTGGCCTTTGTGTTTCTACAGCTTATTGAGGTTTATGTCATGACCCTAATAAGCCACGTCAGTGTACAGCCTTTGGCAGTCTGCCAGGTTGTTAGCTGCTGCTAAGCTCATCTGCGCTTTCCTGTTTACATTGTACTGAACAGCTGATATTGACTCACCTAAGGTTTTGTGAGTCAACATCACTGATTCATTCTTAGTACATATACTGTCTCACCTTGGCCTGGACAAGGGGCGTTGACACTTGCAGGGTTGCCAACTCACGCATTTGACCGTCTTCACACGCTTTCACGCCACACATCTGATTTCTCACGCCGAAAAAAAAATCTAGTTTATTTACCCCTGATCCACATATATGATTCAATGAGTTACTAGTTTGCTCTGGTGCCAACCACTGGCGATCGATCGATCGCGATATAACACTTAATTTGTGTCCATTTTACACCCCACCGTAACAATTTATGTACACCGCCACATGCCCCCCCAATCAACAACGTACCTTCACCACCCCATCCAGGTTCAAATCTCACTCCAAGTGATCTTGAAAAGTTGGCAACCCTGCACTTGTCTGGCCTTTATGTTGGGAGTGCATGCGCTGCTAATGCCAAATGTACAACCAGTTCTTGACCTCTTCGTAGCCCTCCAACATGACCTCATGATGCAGCACGCTACGCTACCTGGGGTTCAGTCCCCATCTGGGCACATTTGCTACGCAAATAAGAGTCCTTGGACGAGACCCCTAACACTACACCTCTGTAGCTTGATTGGCAATTTGAAGTTGCTGCAAAATGCACAAAATGTGAATGTGAAAGGAGCCGTAACTCTTAGACGTTGTACCTAGCAAGGACATTAAAGCTGACATCCAGCACTTTACCTTAAAACCACTGCTTCACTTTGATTCTATTATTCTGGTCTACAGATCTATATCGACTTCAACACTTGTGACAGGGTCCAATTGCTTATGGTTTGTGCAGTCCGAGTTGTATAACAGCATCCAACACTAATAGCAGTCATTGTATTGTTGGCTGTATAACTCTGTGTCCAACGCTAATCGCAGTGATTGTATTGTTAGCTATAGAACTCTGTGTCCAACACTTATCACAGTCATAGTTCTTGGGTTCCTATCACCCACATCGTTCTGGGAACACCAGTGCATTGCAGGATCTCCTGGGCTTTCTGCAGAAACCCCTAAGAGCTTTTATAGCACGGTCTGAAGACCAAGCCGTTGGACTGATTAGCCTCGCACTACCTCATCACAGCTAGATCTGAATAAAAATAGCTAAATTATACATGTAATCAGTCATGCAAATGAGACCTTATTATGCCTTCTTGTGGCCAGAGTTAAGAACTGGATCCCTCTTAGCAGCACTTGCAATTCCAGTACGATTAGAGGAGCTTGCGGCACGACCCTTTCCCTGGCAGAGGGACACATTCCAGATTCTCCTGGGGAAAGGATGGGTAACCATGGCCTGCTCCCGGACATGTGCTGGTCCAGTAGGTCGGAATAGGGAGGGATAGCTCGCCATCTCATCCGTGTCAATCACGTCAGCGTTTTGGCTGTGTGGGATTATCATTGTGAGCACCGGTGCTGTCGTCCTGGAAATGCAACATCCACGTGTGCCCTCGGAAGTGCCGGTCCCGTTCCGGCAGGACTAAAATGTCTTTTTAAGTTAAGTCTTAGATTCTTCTCTGTAGGCCTCACACACAGAGCTCTGACCCACTTCCACCAGCTCCGGCTATGCACTGTCATCCTCCTGGGAATTTCAGCTCAGAGCACATTTGGCTGGTCTGCTATGAGTACGAGATTTATTCTGTACTTTAAATTGTGCTTTAATGGTCTGCTGTATGAAGTTCATAGATGTCAAAATGCCGCAGACATGACATTTTTTTTTTATGATTAGCCTTAGCTAGGCCATCCTTCAATGTCTATACATTCCTATTGATAAAACTCAAACATTATGTTAGCATGGACCTTGATTCAGATTGCTTTATTTGTTATCCAAATAGACATTTTGCATATAGTTATAACATTAATATCATTACTACACTCAAGGTTTATTTACATAATTCATGCATAAATTATACATACAACATAGGACCAAAACAAATCAACAAAAACAGTGCAGGACCAAGTTATACAGAGTTTAACTGGGAGACAGAGGAGGACGTTATTGTAGCAATCAACACAGGAACCGATGAAAGAAACATGAACCACCATGTCTTCCTCGTTGCTTCTGCGCGTGTGCCAGAGCCCGGTAATGTTATGGAGATGGCAGGAGTCTTAATGAGTAAGCTGATATCACTTTCAAATGAAAGAGAGCAATACAAGGTGACACTAAGGTTACAAACAGTTTGTGAGGGATTTACATATACTACATCAGTGCCAAAGGTTATATCTGAGTGTGTGCTAACAAAAACTTTGTTGTAGGGTGTCAGAAGGTCACTGAAATGCACCTAACCTCATCTGACCTCAGTGGTCTTCATGGATTCTTAAGTCCATCTGCTTATTGGTCTGGAGATGCTATCACCTCGTAATGTTGAAATTCTGGAATGTAATATCTGCATTAGCTCTCATCGCAAGTCTCTCTCCACCTCGCAGACAGTTTTGGGTAGAAGTGCTGAAACATTGAAATCAACCCCTTGACCAGAATGCAGGCATCACATCTTAATTACAATCTTGCTGAGACTCGTGCTGATCATCTGATCTCTGCAGTTACTAATTTAGAACAATTTGGAGAATGTGTGCACGGTGCTCTTAACCACATTTTCTGAAGCTCGCCGTAAACCTGCTAACTCACTTCTACTCTGTTTCTTTTCTAGTTCCGCCCACCCCGATAGCCCCGCCCCAGCTGCTGCGGTCAGGCTCCACCTACCTGATCATTCAGCTGAACACGAACTCCATAGTGGGGGATGGGCCAGTGATTCGTCGGGAGATAGTGTACCGGGCCAGTCATTCTCCATGGTCCGAGACTCATGGAGTCAACTCTCTCACCTACAAAGTCTGGCATCTAGAACCAGACACAGAGTACCGCATCAGTGTTCTCCTCACCCGGCCCGGAGAGGGGGGAACCGGGCCGCCCGGCCCACCTCTGGTCAGCAGAACCAAATGTGCTGGTGAGTGGGAACTTCCATGGTGTAAGAAAGCAGTTGGGTTTATTTTCACCTGTTTACTTTACCATCATAATACTAGTGATGCTGCATCTCAAATGGCCGACTCTCTGGTCATCATGCCCTCAGTTCAGTATGCTTCAGTCATTTTTAGACGAGAATTGATTTTGTTGACCAATAAATGCTTAAGTATGCGATTACGTGTGATTTATTGATCCGGTGTCACAGTATTTATTGGGAATTGTTTTACTGTTCAGTCAGTGTGTCTGTAGGTGTGGAAATGTGATGCACTGCCCACTAGGCAGTCTATAATGTGCCCTGAGCTGTGAGAGATACAGAGGAGCAGCAGAGTAAACAGCCCACCAGGACTTCTGCCTTCTAGTCGCCCTTCTAATCCCACCACCCGCCCCCGCCCCCTCGTGCTCCATCTCCCGGACTTGACAGCCTGCCTTCATTCTCCACCCCCTTTCCCCCTCCCCTACACACACACACACACACACACACACACACACACACACACACACACACACACACACACTCCCCTCCTCTGCTTCCTGCTGAAACCCTCTTTCAGCTCCTGTCTCTTAGCAGAGCGGCCCGGGAGGGAGGGTTGTAAATGGAGCACAGTGCTTCATGTGGAACAGTAGTCAAATATATATATGGGATTCTCACTGAACATCTGCCTCTTAGGCAAAAGTGTTGCATGTTTAGCTACTTTTTATTTGTTTATATGCAAACTCAAATAAATTTTCCTCAATGACTTTGTTGAAGCTTGGAAACCATTTGTTCCCCAACTGTTTTAACTAACGCACCATCCATCTTTGGAAGTGTGTTCACGCTTGTGCGGTTTGGATGGCGGGCAAAGGAGAGTTCAGTGGGAATGTTAAGTGGGAACTGTACACAATCTCCTCTTCAGTACCTCCTCTTCAGAACCTCCTGTTCAGACCTTCAGGCCATATATGCCATGGCCAGCAGGGCCTGAAGGTTCAATTTATCTCAGTCGATTACAGTGGCAGAATGTGTCTGAGACAGAATTTCCTGTCTCATGTCCTCTTAATGTTCTCTGTGTGCAACTCTCATGTTCCGCACCCTAGTATTTGTGAACACATCAGTTGCTGTAACTCAGAACATCCAGTCGTGGTGCTTCTGTGAGCTTTGCTCATCCCCCCCTTTGGAAGATGAAATGATACAGCACAAGGTGAGGTGCTCAAGCAGATGCACGTGCATTAGGTACAGAAGAAATGTATGCAGTCACAGCAGTTACTATGGCAATGATGAATTCACTTACTAACAGCTCTAGAAGGGACATTCTTTATGATATAGATCAGCAACTTGTTTAATTGTAGGCCACGGATGTACGGGCTCACAGAGGTGCCCTTTTACATAGATGAAAGTGCTCCTTTAGATTGAGTAAAATCTCATTCATACCACATTACAAATTCCATCATGTATTTTTGTTAGATCCGAACCAGTTAAGCAGCCCTGCATTTTGTCATTCCTACCCGGTACCATCCACCGCTATAAAAAAATATCTTGTCCCTATATAAAATTACATAGGAATAATGGGGGAGGAGGTGTTTCAGTTGTGTAGGAAGTCACACGCACTGACGGAATTAATTATCTATGCTGATTAGTAAAAATAACTTACACCTTACACATCTCAAAAGCAGCACGATATCTTTTTTTACAGATAGCCACGGTGCGATGATCTATCACCTGCCAACCCCGCTGCTGATACTTCAGTCATATGAAGCTCCTCCCTTGTATTTTACATGTGTGTGGAGGGGAGAACTTCATAACCCCCCCCCCCCCCCCCCCCCCCCCCCCCCAGCGTCCCTCTGCGTTCCCCGCCTCAGTCGGGCTTCTTCTGCTCGCTTTTATCGCAGCGAGCTCTCCATTTCGAGCGCTAATTCCCGCTGAATGGCCTGCCTCCACCTAATTTGCAGGGGTTTATCAGAATAATGGAGTACATTATTGCAGCTCTAAATATTTGCTTGTGCCGTTTTCGCGCCTCGGCCTGTGTTGTCAAGCGCTCTTGGCACCGACTCAAGGGGTCCATTCACTTTTGCCGTTGTTTAGCGCACCTGTTTAAATGTGTGAGACAGGGGGATGATTGGTTTAGCAGAAGCTAATATGCCACCATACTCGGTTTTAAATGCACGGGGTCCATTAACTTTTGCCGTTGCTTAACGTGTCTCGCACAATAACCGCACGTGTCTTGTAAAATATTCCTCATTGGTGCAGGAGTTACTCGCATATGGAGAAGCATACGGCGTGTTGAAGTGCATGAGGCATATGCATGAAGCATATGTGTGTCATTCATATTTCTGTAGATAAGACAATGGCACATATTTTTGGTGAACAACTGCCCATTTTTGGTGAACAACTGCCCATAACCAGGAGCTGGCATTATTCATAACAGCAGTCATTCTGACGGCTGCCTTTTGATGCTGGACTAAGGGCTGTTCTTACATTTGTCTTGAAAAGATCTCTCAAAAAAGCAATTTCCTAAATACATACTGAAAAAGGTCTTCATATCAAATACATGAAGGCTATACAAAGGCCGTAGCAAAGGAAAATCAAAGGGGTGATGCTAAATTAGTTGTTTTTGGTCTTTCTCATGTAACGTGGGTGTATGGAATTGTGCATGTACTTGCATATGTGTAGAAATTGTGTGTGTATGAGAGATATTGAGTGTGAGAGAGAGATAAAGGATGAAAAAGATCAAGAGAACAGGACATGATTGTCAGTGGGTGGGTTTGTGTTTTGTGTAGGTGTGTGCATGTGGCTTGGTCTGGCGTCTGGACTCAGGACATCTCTACGGATTGATTCATGTGTAACACGTCTGCGTTTGTCTAAGAGGGATGGAGAGGTCAGGCCCTGAGAGAATGACTGGCCGGCCACCGTATGTCTCAGGCAGCCAGTGGACTCTATGTATGATGCAAACATGTGGTGGGACCTTTGGCAAAGGTGATGGGCTGAACACTATAGCTATTTAAATGACCGCAGTATACTGCTCTGCGGAGTCGGCGATTGGTCAGCAAATTCTCAGCAGCAAAATCCAAAAAGCTGATTCGGTAGAGCACTGATTTGCATATTGCAGCCTTCTGTGATATCAGCACTGCCAAGGACAGCATTGCGATAACAATTTTCAAACGATATATTGTGCAGCTCTCGCAGAAAGTAATCGGATTTCTTTGCCTACTTAAACTACGCAGGTGCATGGCTCAAAAGCACACTTTTCCCTGTACAATGGTGCTTTAATTCATGCTGGGTGTGTAATTAGCTCGTAGCGACTCTAATATGATCTTGAGAAAGAGGTAGCTGGATATTTCCTGGACAGAATGGAGAATACGAGGAATTAGATCGTTAGGGCCTTTTTTCTGTTTCGCTGATAGGCTGGCGTGTCCTTCCGTGTTTCTGTCAAATCCATGGCATGGTGGGGAGAGTCTGATCTTGCCAGAAGGCAGTGGACTCCCTCACCTCTCTCACTCTCTCTCTCTTCCTCCCTCCCTCCCACTCACTCACTCATTCTTTCTCCCTCCCTCTGTCTCTATTAAAGTGAAAATCTATTAAATCCACTTGTTCTATTAAAAATTGTAGTTTATGTTGTGTTTTTTTCTTTTTCTGTACACAGTTAATTGTCTAAGGAAAAAAGATGCCATATTAGGTAATAATTCTTCTTCTCTCTCTCTCTGTCTCTGTCTGTCTGTCTGTCTGTCTCTCTCTCTCTCTCTCTCTCTCTCTCTCTCTCTCTCTCTCTCTCTCTCTCTCTCTCTCTCTCTGCTTTCCACAGAACCTATGCGGCCTCTCCGTGGTCTGACTGCCTCAGAGATTCAGTCTCGACAGCTGGTTTTACAGTGGGAGCCTCTCGGCTACAACCTGACACGCTGCCACACCTACTCTCTGTCACTCTGTTATCGTTACTCCACGGCAACAGGGGGCGGGGTCGGCGGCAATAACGCCACCGTGCGCGAGTGTCTGTCAGTAGAAAGGAACACCTCCCGCTTCACACTTAGGGACCTCCCCCCGTACCGATTGGTGCACGTGCGCCTTGCACTGGCCAATCCTGAGGGCAAGAAGGAGAGCCGCGAGGTCACTTTCCAAACGGAGGAGGACAGTGAGTATCCAATCACAGATGTTTCTGACTGTTACAATTGTTTGTTTGATGTCTGAGAAAAGCAGCTTCTGTTCTTCTCAGCCAGTGCGCAATGCCGCCATCTTTAAACCCGACAGCAGCCATCCATCTCCTAGATTTCTAATCTTGCTGAGATGGTTGGTGTGTTTAGTAAATGCTACTCATTCATTTAAAGTATTGCTTAGACTGGTATAAAGTGCTGAAGAGCAAAAATAGCGTATGAAATTATCTGTCCTTTCCAGCCCAGTGGTTAGACAGCCTTACTCAGCACATTCACCTACACGCCGTCCCATTTTTGCAGACAGACACACTTGTTTGTTAGTTACCGCACTCAGAGTTTGCTTAAAACTCGCGTAGTTCCCGTGGCGACCCAGTGCGGGTCAGTGAGCATGACTCATCAGTCTTCCTGGCGACACGCGTTCATTTAACAAATTATGATATCACTGCCTCATTTAGGCCTCAGACACCTGCCGTGTGCTGTGGTGGTACCAATTACGGCACCGTCACAAAAACTGTCTCTCCAAATATTCTGAGTCAGCATAGCTAAGTGGAAGATCAAACTTTAAAAATCTTAATTGATGAAACATTACTAAGCAGCATCCACGGGCTGAAACGGGATAAAGATTTTGCTTATTTTTGCATTTCCATTTGGATATGTCAATAGCAGATGAAGCACATTTTCATGCAAATTGGGGGATACCAAATTAAGTGGAGGTCAAGTGAACGCACCCCTGTGTGCAAATTAAAGACTCGGGTCCCTCTGCCTTCTGCTGGAAGCAAATAGCGGAAGAAGATGCATTCACGCTCACTGAATGCCCCTCATTTATCATTCCAGCAGAACTCAGTCCACTTTTGTCTGTTCCCCCTCCCACTTTTTTCCGTTAGCCTCAATTTTGCATAAGTTTGTTTTCTACTGTTGTAGCCTTTGTGCCTGCTGTCACTGATTAATTGTAAACAACAGAAACTTCCCAATTAATTCAGCAAATAAAGTTTAAAAAGCCCACAGTTTACATAGAGAAGGGGGGGTGGGGGCATGAAGTGCATGGAGAAACAAGAGAGAACACGGACCTTTAATTATCAGTCTCTCTCCTGCACTCACACTTGGCAAGTAAAGAGAATCAAGTTGTGCTATGGAGGATGTAAAAAATAAAATTAAAAAAACTATTTTAAAAATTCCTTATTTTCCTTGTTAGCATTGGGAACATGGTTTTCCTTGTTAGCATTGGGAACATGGTTTTGCTGTTAGCATCATAGGGAACAGGGATTTCCTGTTAGCATGGAAAACAGGGTTTTCCTGTTACCTTTGGAAATAGTGTTTTCCTTTTAGCTTGGAGAACAGGGTTTACCTGTTAGCATCACGGGGAACAGGGATTTCCTGTTAGCATCACGGGGAACAGGGATTTCCTGTTAGCATCACGGGGAACAGGGATTTCCTGTTAGCATCATGGGGAACAGGGATTTCCTGTTAGCATCACAGGGACCAGGGATATCCTGTTAGCATCATGTGGAACAAGGATATCCTGTTTGCATGGAGATGCAAAATTACTTTTGATTTGCCTGTTACCACACATGTACATTAGAAGTTCTTTCATGATCTTGTATCACTTGTGTGTATTGTGTGTATGTATGTATGTATGTGTGTGTGTGTGTGTGTGTGTGTGTGTGTGTGTGTGTGTGTGTGTGTGTGTGTGTGTGTAAGTGTATAATGTGAGAGAGAGAGAGGAATAAAGAGAGATAGAGAGATTGTTGAAGATCACGCCGTTGGTGGTGTTCTTTGTCTTAGATTAGTTTTAGACTAATTTTACCTCCAAAATCTTCATGTTTTTACGTCTCGTGAGGGCTGATCTGAATGAATCATCGTGCATCATGATGAGGTGATTTGTCATGCAGAGGAGGCAGGTGGTTCCAATTTTGGCAATGCGAGGGAGCGTATGCAGTCGAGTGTTCACACTTGGAGGAAATGGGAGTGGAATGAGTTTTGGAATTGTGGAAGCATGCAGTTACTTGATGCTGATACAGTATTCCAATGCTGTCAGTATTCCAGTGCTGTCTGGGCCCCAAGATAGACAGGTGGGCGAGGATAATGGCTTTTACAGCAGGCTTGGTCACTCCTTCAATAATCACTCGATTGCCTGGGTAAGCATGCCGGTTTCCAGTGTGTAGAGTCCCAGCAGAGAGTGTTAGAGACTGTGGTCCCCAGAAACCAAAAACAAAGGGGAGTGGGGGTGTTGGGGGTTGTTTATGCATGTCGATGACTATTTCCCTGTTTAAGTGGTGCCGTGTTCCAAGACGCAAAGAACCCTGCGAGGCGTCAGCATCTGTGGCGAGGCCCACAGGACTGGTGGCGCTTGCAAACATTTCCAGTATTTCTCTTCCTCCAATCTGCAGTAGCAGGTGTTGAGGTACTCGGGGAGGAATGGCATTGCGTTTCCTGGGTGGGTGGTCTTCAGGGACGGTTCGAAGGCATTTCGCGTTTCCACATAGATGAGTGGCGTTTAGCGGTCGCCGTTCCAGCTCGTTCTGAAGTTCCGACGTCACATGCTTCACAGCGCCGTTGAGCATCTTCACGGCCCATTAAGAATTTCCTCCGTCTCTGTTTTCACTGCCTATTATTGACGCTCAGTGAAGAGCTCACCAGTCTTTTCTTCTTGCCGGAGGTTCTGGCTGGGATGTGGGCCTCCCTGCACTAGCTAAGTGGACCCACTGTTAGCCGGCGTGAGCTTCTGAAGACGCCGTGGAGGGATCCAGATAACCTTGGATTTCCTAAACTGCTGAAATGGAATATATGTAAATGTTCTTGATCATTGATAGTTTTTCTGCTTATGATTAATCAGCAATTTCAATATGCGGGTGTGTATGTATGTATGTATGTATGTATATATATATATATATATATATATATATATATATATATATATATATATATATATATATATATATATATAATGATGGCTGGCACCTCTATGTGTATTAATACATGTTAGTAAGACACACACACACACACAGCTCTTACCAACATTTATTAATACACATCGAGGTGCCATGATGTGAATTCTGTATGTAAAAGTGCCTTCTCTCCTTTGCTAGGAAATTAATTTGTGTTTGTTGTTACAAAAAAACATTTTCATGCAAATATTGCCTTCACCTCTATTTTGTCAAAGCATAATACAGGAGGCAGAAAAGAATTCCTTTTTGCCATGTGCAATACACGTAATATGTCTGTTTCAGTAACCTTACATTAAAGAGGACCAGGTTCACAAGTAGGGCAAAAACTTCAATGTGAGAAATTCATAAGTCTTTACACGCATGAGTCCCCCTGTGGTTTGAAGCACAACACCAGTCCTCCTACGCGTCACATCGTCTGAGTTCTGTTTACACAGAGGCTTCTCGTGCTGCAACCGGTGTGTGTAAATCATTGTTTGTGATACAAAATGAGTCACCTGAGTACATGGCATTTATTTATTTATTTGAGATCTTTATTATTTGAGAAAGGAAAGGCGGGGGAGGTGTGTGTGTGTGTGTGTGGGGGGGGGGGGGTTCAGTGACAAAATAGCATACTGCATGAGCAGCAACCGTTTGGTGTTGCCTTTAAATTTTAATGTGCATTCTGTGTAGTGGGCTGCGTGTGTGTGTGTGTGTGTGTGTGTGGGGGGGGGGGGGGGGTGCGTGGGGGCTTTGGATGGACAGTGTCAAGGCTGGGAGCTGGGAGCAGAGAAGCTGCTTAAATAAACATGTATGCGGTGTATGGCCTATATGCTCCACCCGTGCCTCGTGGCGCACAGCGCGCCTGTTGCCGAAGATCCTGGCCCAGCTTCAGATGGAGCGCCTCTGTGCGCAGTGTGAAAGCCAATAATTGGTCCCATCTGGTGGCTTGGTCGTATCTGGTGGCTTCCTGCTCCACCGTGCAATCATGCAAGCTGTGTTTAGCTCCATGGCTATGAAGAGATGGGTGACCGTCCTAGCAAAACGCTGGCACTGCCAGGTCCGCCCCAAGCGGAGCGAGCGTGCACGTGCATGTGCGTCCGTGTGCACGCATACACGCATACGTATAGACAGAAGAGCCTGCTGAATCACATCTGATTCAACTACTCTGTCTTATTCATCTTATTGACCGCAGTGATTGGTGTTTTATGTATGCCCAGTACTGCTGCTGCAGGAGGTGGCTGGACTGCCACGCCATCAGCTCTTATCAGATGTGGCCTGTGGATCTGCAGGGCTGTAAAACTCCCTTAACCCCCCCCACCCTACCCACACCTCTCTCTCTCTCTCTCTCTCTCTCTCTCTGTCTGTCTCTCTGCCCAGCCTGGAGGGTCAAAGTACATTCTTCATTTTCTTTCCCACTGGTCCCTGACGCCCATTCTCCCCGCTGCCTGGACTGTCTGATGCTGAGCGTGGGTTAATATGGGGCAAAGAGGTCGTTGGCTTTTTGTTCAAGTAATCCTGACTCTTTATGACTTTTGCAGTCCCTGGAGGCATTGCGCCGGAGTCTCTGACCTTCACTCCCCTGGACGATATGATCTTCCTCAAGTGGGAAGAACCCGTGGAACCGAACGGTCTGATCACACAGTATGAGGTAAGAAATTCAGTCTGATTATCTTTCTGTGGTCTGTAGGGCCCAGATATAGCATCGCTTTTTTTTTGCATCTACCACCTACCATAGACTCACGGATGAATATGGCCCAAATGTAAACACAAGAGCTTCTTGTTCAACATCAACCCACATCACAAGTCATTAGTGATGCATAGCCTAAATGCCTCTTCTGTTGTTAGTGGCTGTTAGTTGGTTTTTATCCCTGGTTGTTAAAGTATTATACCTTATTGACCTTAAGATTGTAGTATTTTTATATGTTTATTATAATGTGTTTGATATAGTATGTAAAATGTTTGCATTTTTATGTCATGAATTTTAAGAACGTTTAATTTGTTTAAAATCTGTTGACTAAACTCGCAGTAATTTTTGTATTAAGTTTGCCATTAAGTTTTGTAAGGGTTCCAAACCGTTGAAGTGTTCTGTAGCAGAGTGGCCATTAAGCCGAAAGTGCAACTGTATCCGAACAGCCACTGTGGGCATTTAAAGCGATCTTACATCAAATTAGCACGAATTGGTTCCAAGATATGTGAGCATCTAGTGGAACCACAGAAAGCTGTTGCCAAGCCAGTGAATATAGTGTCTCATTACACTCCCTAAATTGTAACACATGCTGTCGCCATCTTTTCCTACGGAGATACTTGGTGTTTGGTGAATGGGGTTATTTTTTCTTTCGAATGTAAGCGTTGAGGCAAGGCCAGCGTGTGTTTCCAGCAGCACATTTACTCGCTGCTGTGTCGCCTTTATCTTCATTCTCGCATTTTCTAAAGAATTTGGTCTGGTGCCCCTTCCAGGTCCGCAGCGTCATTAAAAGAATGAGCGCGCGTACGTCCTTATGCTAATCAGAAGCTGGCGGCTTCCCCATGCTGCAATTAGAGCGAGGGACAAACATTATAATTATTTATTTGCAGAGCCGAGGCTGTTACATGGGAGCAAGTGTACGCGCTTATAATTGTTCATTTTTTTCTTCGTTTCTCTAACGCTTCGTTTTTCTACGTGCTCTGGGTATCTTGAGCTCTTGAGTTGTTTCGGTTCGTGCTGGGCGCGGGTCGGGGCCCACACCGAGCACAGGTCTCCCATT
The DNA here is from genome assembly GCF_052324685.1 of Brachyhypopomus gauderio. NCBI lineage: Eukaryota > Metazoa > Chordata > Actinopteri > Gymnotiformes > Hypopomidae > Brachyhypopomus > Brachyhypopomus gauderio. Next base: position 22,678,508 of record NC_135216.1, read on the forward strand.
ATGTTATATATGTCGCTGTGTGTTTACATACTTGTTGTTTCATTTAGCGCGTGGGTTCTCCTCAACACTTCGTTATTTGTAGTGTAATTTCGTAAGGGCATGGTGGTGTGTGCTCATTAGGCCTCCAGCCAAGCCAAACTCGGCATTATGGTAAATACTGTTTTTCAAAGGTATACCCAATGTTATCGATGCTGTTGAATTTCACATTATGGGGATTTTTTTACTTTCTGAAAGGCTTTTTTATACTCAACATTTTCATATTTTATTATATGTGACATTTTCAGAGCTTAGTAGCTACTGGCAAGAACCTACTTTGTGTGTACACACATGTGCATGTATATTGTTGTGGAATAAATTAAAAGTGCAAGATTTATCTAATGTAATTTCTTCTATTAATGGCAAATTGTGTTAAAATAGATGGAAAATAGATATTAAACAACAAAAAGTCATGGTTATATGCTATACTCAAAAGAAATAAAATTATAGTCTAGGGAATTCAATTCTCTAGTCGTGCACATTTGTGTTCAGTGGCATGGTGACAACTCACCTTCTCCCTTTTATTCTGTTTCTCCTGCTGGACCACAGATCAGCTACCAGAGCATCGAGTCCTTCGACCCGAGCGTGAACGTCCCCGGGCCACGGCGCACCGTCTCCAAGCTGAGAAACGAGACCTACCACATGTTCTCAGGGCTTCATCCTGGCACCACCTACTTGGTCTCAGTGCGCGCACGCACCGCCAAGGGCTTTGGCCAAACAGCCTTGACCGAGATCACCACCAACATCTCCGGTGAGCGTGTGCGGCATGGTCGTCAGGGATCCGGGAATGAGTCAAGTGATCTCACCAAATGTCCCTACTTCTTAAATGGGAGCAAGAGTGATCTTATTTGATTCCACAGGAACAAATGTGCCGAACGTGATACGTACGTACGAACGTGATATCTGTCACCAGCCATGACTTCAACCAATATATACATATATATATATATATATATATATATATATATATATATATATATATATATAATATATATATATATATATATAGTTGGTCTTGTCACCGTGGAAGTGTCAGTTCCGGGACTTCCAACTTTCTTTGCAGCTGATCGCAGATGACATCTGCTCTCTGCTGTGCTATCACGCTCCATATTTCTGAGTCTTAACTGTATCCATGTGAAGATCCAGTGACTTTTATTATGCCTGTGCCTTTGATTGCAGCAACTCTGCTTTATTGCTCACCGCATCTTGGAGATATCCAGGATCAGCCTGCAGCTGCCTTATTACCTTATGCATTATGCAGAGCGGGGTGGGGTGGGGTTGGCGGGGGCGGATTCGAGCCCGCATACCGGCACCCTGCGTGCGAATTTGGTGGCGAACATAGGAGGCGGAGAGCCGCCACACTTCTCCGCAAGTGCTCGCCCATGACATGAAAGCGTTCGCGAGCTCATTTGCATGTCGTGAAGCCTATTTCCAGCAGAGCAGGACGTTTGCGTCTCCGTTCGGCTGCTCCCTCAGCTAGTCGCTTGTTACGCCTCTTGTTCTGACGTGAACATGAAATAGCTTACAACTCTTACTAAGGCCATTTACTGAATGGGCAACAGAGGAATGTGACTTTCATGGCTGACATAGATGGATGTGGATAATAATTCATGTCCAAAAGCACCTTTTTGCTTTTTGCGCAATTCCATTGTTTGTGATTGGTGATGTCCGTCAGTCTGTTTTCACCTTGAAGATGCACACTTCACAGCAACCGAGACTCTAAGCTTGCTGGAGCTATGGTCACCATCACAGACATTACATGTGAGCCTCTGTGTTTCAAGGAGAAAATTCATCCATTGTCTTGAACTGGGTCTCAAGCCTGCCTTAAATGACGAGGCTTGCCTCAGACAAGCGTCCAACTCGCTGTCAGCATGGCTCGTTCCCTTTTACGTTGCTTTCAGACAAGATTAACTGTGCTGGGTCTGAACCCCAAACACAGCTGTGTCACTTAGAGAAACTCTAACATCTGTCACAACAGTGTTAAGTCACAACTCTCTCTCTCTCTCTCTCTCTCTCTCTCTCTCTCTCTCTCTCTCTCTCTCTCTAGCCTGTACCTCTAAATCCCTCACAATGCGTGCCCTGCTGTTGTGCGTTTCCAGAACTCAGGCAGACGACATTTCTCACAAAACCGTGGAAGCACAATGGAATGCCGTTTTGCCGCTTGTTTTCATTGTCGTGATTAATGGAAGACACTCCATCATCTGTCCCGTGAGGCCTTGAGTTTCACTCCACCGTCTAGTGTCATGCATGTGCGCGTGCGCTCCAGAGAGCCGGTGAGTCTCTGCGTCCGGACGTACGTGTTCACACTCTGGGGGCGAGCGTGGGGCGTTTGCGGGTGAACGTGTGGCAGCCAGACCTCCTCTCCTCCCTTCATCTGTCTGGGATGTGGGTGACGGATTCGAGGCTCGGCCGCCGCCCCCATTTAGCTGCTGTTTATCATCCAGCAGGCAGAGACGCCGGCCCGCTTGCCTCTCACTAATTGACTAGCGATAGCGAGCGGGACCCGGGGGGGCCCCATCCTCCGCGGGGGCTCCCCAAGCGTCTCTCGCCCCTCTGTGCTTGCGCTGGCCTCGCTGCCCCTCTGAGAGCCGCCGTGTGCTTTTAATCTGCTTCCCACACGTGGGAGGTCGGTGTTGGAGATGTAGGGGCCAAGCTCAACAGAGTGCTACTTCTCCCCTGGGAGCCGCACACGTGTGCTGGAGTGTGCAAGCCTGCTTTTAGTCTAACTACAACAAAATTTCTCTCTCTCTCTCTCTCTCTCTCTCTCTCTCTCTTTCTCTAATCCCCCCGCCTCTGTCTCTCTCTGTCTTCCTTCATCTCTTCATCCTCCCCTTGCTGTTTAGCTCCTGCGTTCGACTACGATGACATCCCATCTCCCCTGAGCGAGTCGGACAGCACCATCACGGTGCTTCTGCGGCCGGCCCTGGGTCGGGGAGCACCTGTCAGGTAAACACCCCCAACCCCACCCCACCTTGCACCACTCTACCAGCCGGCACCAGAGCTGTAGCCGTGAGGGCGGAATCACAATCGGCCACCCGTGGGCCCAATTACAAGGGTTTTTTTTTTTTTACACTAGTCCACTTTCAGGCAGACGTGGTAACGAGTGAATTCACGAAAAATCACAAACAGCTCAAATAATCAAGGTTATAAATGTTTGTCAATTTTATTTATTTTTTTTGCCCCGCATGTCTGCACAGCATGAAAATATGGAAATTTTGCCCTTTTAAGTGTGTACAGATTATAAAGACACGTGCAGGACATGAGACTCTTCTTGCTAACTGCGCTTGACTGAGTCATGGGAGCCGTGTGCGTTTCAGCTTCAGTGCGCCGGCAGGATTAATGAAAGATCCGGAAGGATGTGACTAGTGTTATTGAGCAGGCACAGAGCTCCAGCCAGCAAACCATCTCTGTGCCTTGAAGGTTTTGGTTTAGATGGTGAGGCTGTGAAGAGCTCCCCTTGGAGTGTAACACCTCGGGTTTGGACGCAGGGCTGGCCGTGTGCGTATGGTTCGATTGATTGAAGCTTACTCATGCACTGTGTTGAACTTGCAGCAGGGCTATTTTATTCGTGACTGAGAGCACCTTTCAATGACGTAGGAATGAAATTTTTCAGAATGGGTTGAAAATAGTTAAAAAGGATTCTTATTCTGACAATTTTGTCAGGATGTTTCTTATCTAATTGGATATTGGGTACAATTAAACCACTAGGGCCACTTTTAAAGACTTCTGAGTTAAGCATCTCTACTTTTAGGTGTGTTCTGGTCTCAAAAGGCCCAGTTGTGCTTGCTGTAAAAGCCAGATGTGGGTGTGGCTAATGACTGCTGTTGCCCAATCCACAGCACCTATCACGTGGTGGTGGTGGAGGAGGACGGCCTACGCCAGGTCAGGAGGAGGGAGCTGAGCCATCAGGATTGTTTCCCCGCCCCTTCCTCCCAGGGGGAGGTGCAGGGCCGAGCCGGGGCCACACCCCCCCACTACTACACCGCTGAGCTGCCACCCAGCAGCCTGCCGGAGGCCACGCCCTTTACCGTTGGGGACAACCACACCTACAACGGCTACTGGAACTCTCCCCTGGACCCCAGCAAGAACTACCTCGTCTACTTCCAGGCCGCGAGCAACTTTAGAGGGGTGAGTGCATGACGCATCCCAGAACATAGAAACTTGATTTATTGAGGACATGATTCCTCAATATATAACATTCTTTAAAGCACAAAAAAACAACCCAGAGTGTCTTTAAAGCAAATCGTCTGCAGCATGTTTAATGGACACATTTAAAAGTTAGACTACACTAATGGGCCACTTCTTAGGTACACCTGTTTTTATGGATGCAAAGTTGCAGACTGTAGTCCAAGTGTTGCCAAGCAAAGTCTGCAAGCCACCGTCTAGACGCCGCATCACTGCTCAGTTTCTCTGGGCACGGGACCACTTTGGCTGGTATATCGTTCTCAACACAATAATCGTAGCAGCACGGTGATAGATGTCGGATGGGGGGCAAGTCTGTACCAGTTCAGTGTCACTGCAGGTTGAGTGTTCCATCACCCAAAACACCCAGCCAAAGGTGGTGCTATGGTCAGTACTGATTTCCAATAAATTGGCTGTTGAATGCTAGTTAGAGCTAATAGCGTTTTGTGTAATAAAACCTCCAAAGTGTTTTCAATAAACTGGCTATATTCGTGTGATTAATAGGGATAAATTTGCCCCACCAAATCCCATTAGCTTTTAAATGAAAAGGTTTGTTGAGTGTCAACAGCGGTGAATCCTCGCCAGTCATTAGCGGTTGCTGTAGGTGAGATGTACCAGTTCTAGTCACAACTTTTCTTCTTTCTCTTGATTACCCAAGTGCGTTCGTGCCTGCGACGGATACAGTGTGATATAAAAAGAAAAAGAAGAAGAAAAAAAAACCCTCAGGAAAATTTTGACTGACTGTTCATGGAAACTAACAAATCTGAAAGTCATTTAACGTCCTGGTGTCAAAGGACGAATGAGATCTCCCACCACTTGAGAGCTGTTTAGGCCCCAGGATATAAAAAATAGCTCTTGTATTATAAATGATAGACATTTCTAGAAAAATTTCATGCAAACATATGGTCAGGCTGATTAGATGTAACACATTAATTATTCAATAGCTTTAAAAAAACATTTCATCTTTTCTTTGACATTTATTCGTCATGTTGTTTGGGGCAGTGTCTAAACCGGACACCGGTGTAGCAATATTTTGATTAATTGTCGATTATTATAAAGGGGCACCACCCTGACATTTCAGGGAAATATGTGCTTGATAACTGGAATAGATGAAATGATGATATATCAGCCTCATTACCGAAGGTGAAGCTCTGTGCAATGACCCAATACCACTGGTTGAAATATATTTACCACAGTAATTGGTTCAGTGAACAAATGAAAATGTTATTGATCAATAGATATCAACAATTTAACATTACAATGTATCTGATGCATAAGAGTTAATCAAGCAATTAACTGAATCAGAGGAAGGACGACCCAACTGAAGTTAAACTAACTATGAAACAGAAAACTCAACAGACCATTTAAACCAATGTTAACCAATCCAAAAGCTATGATGATTAAAGTAAATGTAAATGGAGGAAAATGCATTATGGATGAAACTATTATCTGGAAGATACTGGCGTGTCTTATATCTATGCTAAAATAAGATGAAAGCTAGGTCTGAAATGTAAGCTAAGAACTGGCTAAAATGTATGTATTGTGCTACCTTGGTCAGAGAAGCTAATCCTATAGTGAATATAAATAACAATAGCAGCAAAACAGACTGGCATCAAAGTGGCATGATGAATGAAGGCGCCTGACTCGGGGAGAGAGTCTTGCAGGCTCAGATGGCTGTCCACTGGTGCCGGCAGGAATATATGGTACTTTGAGGTCCAAAATGAACCCATGTGTACTTTCCGAGGTTATACAAACACTTACAGTGACCCAACTCTTCGGTGAAGTTGAGCGCCGATGTATGAGTTGTACACTTGGTTGAGTAATCAAGGCCTTCGTGGACTTGGACAGGTGTGCTCGCTCACAAGTCTTTATGCGCTACTGTAGAATTTGTAATAATTTCTTCCGAAGACAGAACTAATACAAACTCTACAAGCGAACACGGGAGGCAAGATAACTTAGACACGTGTTGGAGCAAATTACGTGAGTTTAAACAAACTCGCGGCTAAACAGATGTTAGGCTTTACTTAATATACTTAAATACTTAGTTCCTGGATTCCCTTGAGATTGACGTTTTCGTGGAAATCCAGGCACATTTCTTGTAGCAATGTTTTGGCCTCTTTCCAACTCCTAATTCCTATTTCCACTTCAACTAACTTTTTTTTTTTTTTTTTTTACTCAGTTTTCATATTGATCCAAGGGCATTGTTAGAAGGGAGGGACTAGCTGTCTATGCATATTCAAAGTTAAGGCATTTCTCTCCAGTTGGAAACAAAAGCAATGCAACAACTAAGATACAGAACCATGGAAAAGATAGAAAAAGTTAAATTACATATCAACAGACATGGAAAAGTGTATACTTTCCCTACAGATACATCACGTAGGAATAAAGAAGAATTGGGTTGTCAGGATATATTAGTTAAGGCATTTCAATAGTATTCACACTCCCAAAGCCACCTATGACTTAACAGGGTTCCTTAACTCACCATACTGGAGCTGAGGAAGTAATCTTAGTAGTAACAATAACCAGATCAATACATGTACATTACACTACTAAGAATAAAATATGTGATATTAGTCTCATAAGTGAATAACATGGTAAACAAGGGGAATATAATCAGTAGTATATGTGCATTAATATGGAACACACAGTTCATATAATCACTTCAATAATAATGAGACGGATTTAAACTTTATGTTCAAACATCAATCCTGATAGTACAGTGTAGAATTGTCTAGTTATGTTCCAGAAACTGAATACATGTGGCTCCATGATCAAATAACCCTGTATTCTTTAGATATAAATGATCCTTTAGGAATAAATTAAGGGAACCTTAAAGGACCAGAGAAGGTTAGTTTCAAACTTTATGAAGGGATGCACTTTTTGTGATTGTGACAGTAGACCCTCAGAGCAAGGGAATGAAAAATCTTCTGTTTTATCATGCTACACTGGGTTGAATCGCCATTTGCAATTTTTATCTTTTGACAGCAGTCAGTATTCTAATATTGAATATTGAGCTGCGTTTGACTCTAAAGCTCTTCATCTTCCTCTTCCTCCTCATATCTCAACACTGCCTTGCTGCCCTACCATATGGTCTAGTATTAGCAGGCCTTCTGTTGCTAGTGATGGATTTCTCTCTGTCACCAGTCACTAAATACAGTGTCTTCGCCCAGATCATGGGGATTTTGCCTGTTCCTGCATAAGCACTTGAGCTCCAGTGTCTCACTGGACGCTCTTGGACATGGTGTGGGTGGTGTGATGCACATTCTAATTCTTGACTGTCATGCTAGCAGGACTCAGCGGGATATCCAAACCCCTCAGGAACGTGTTTTCGTAATTCTTCAAATCGGGATGAACTGTCTCTTGTAGAAAAACTATTCTTAATTTTTGCTCGAAGTGTCCATACAGGCACAACACAAGCAATGTGTAGTGAGGAATAAGAAGGAAACCATGGACCAAAACTAAAGTGTTTATTCCTCAGTGGGTATTATTCAGTATTCCTCAGTGTGTTTTCCTCTGTATTTCTCAGTATTCCTCAGTGCGTAGGTCTCTACAAGCACTACTCGGACAAAATAAATGGCTGTGTTTGCTCACTGAGAAATACAAAGGGAATCAAGGTTTCCACCGTTCAGAATTAAACTCTTAAACACGAACCCTGTTTTTATTCACCCTGACCTTGTTTGCTTCAAAATTACTGGCTGGTAAAAATCTGCCATTTTCTATAGAGCGAAATTTGAAAAACCAAAAGTTTGAATACTTTTTTTTTCTGAGTGACTATTTCATCAATCGCATAACAGGTTAAGGAGAGAGAGTAAGAGAGGGAGAGAGTTAGTTGTCAAGCTGCCATGAAAAGTGTGAGATCTGTGAAGTCACTGTCTGTCTCTGGTCTTCAACTGAAATAACTCCTGCTTCTCCACACTAAAGTAGTGTAACTGTTGATTTCAAGCTCAGAAGAAGCCCTCAGTACCCAGGCTCTTGCTTGGTTTTGGACAGACTCTCTTAAAACAAGGCTCCTTCTTATTCTGACAATTTCCCGGATTTTGCAGGGATGTTTCTTATCTAATTGGATATTAATGAGTGTGCGATTGTTCATAAACAACACTCACACTAACTAACAGAGGACCTTTCAGACATTTTCCTCACAGTTCACATGTTCATCCCAGCAAGGGATTACTTGTATGCATTCAGGTTATTGTTTATCTAGCCTGTACACATTTTCATCTCAATCAGCTTCTATAAGTCATTTGGGCTTGCGACAGTCAGTCCACATGGTTGGCAGCTCTTGCTTCAAAAAGAAGAGAGAGACGTATTATTTTGACAATTATTCTGGATAATTAGGTGCAGCTTTACGACAGTACGGGCCTTGCTTCTCCTGAATTCCACCAGTAATTACTTCAACTCAGCTTAGCTTGAAAGACATATGGCTAGGGTAATCACTGTAGAATAACGTTCTTAAAGAAGAGAAAGGAGAAGCATGCACACGGGCACAAACACGCACACCAAATCGCATGCAAACAGAAGGCACCCCTAACCCGCACAGCAACACACAAGAACCCACTCATGACCCCCCACCCCAAAAAAAACACACAGCGCTCCCTTGGTTTCCTCCGTCTAATTCATCACGGACGTGCGATAGTCCGTCACGTCTTCGGGCTGACGGACACATTTTCATTCGGAATATTGACAGGGAGTATTGGAAAACTCACTGGACCTTGCCGGCTTCGCCGTCGCCTCCGTAAACGAATGGATTATGTGAGCCGCATGTTTCATTGTGCCGCTGCAAATCCCTGTACCTCCTACAGTGGGACCAGCAGGCTCGGCCGTGGAACGCAGGCAGGCTCGGTCCCGGCTGTTCCAACGATGTGTCAGAGGGGTGAATGTGTCATATATGCAGGGGAAAGAAAGGCAGGGAAGGTGAAGTCAACTTGAAACCGATTTTCAATCAAAAAGGTAATTTAACAGCGGTTTAGGGGAGAGGGGTCCTGACTCCAATCTAGATGGGAGCATTTGCATAATTGGACCATAAAGCCCAGTTCAATTTGTGCGCGCGTGTGTACGCGCGTGGGTCGTGAGGTTGGAAGATCCATTAAACACCAGGAAGTCAGTTGTAATATATGACCTACTTCTGAGACATGTTACAAAGAGATTTTATAACCATGTTTTCAATTAGGTCCTGGTTCCATAACAGCTGGTTTACCCAACGGTGGTTAAAACAAGCACACCATTAAGTATTTCCACACACGCATGCTATTGCGCCGTTATGATTAGTGATGTCTTTCCCCACGTTAACCCCTCGCCCGGTCTGTGTCGTCCACAGGAGACCCGGATCAACTGCGTCCGGATTGCGCGGAAGGGTAAGTCAGCTGTTTATCTGCTATGTTTACACTCCTGAAGCCAGGGTTCTGGGACTGGAGTGTGCCTCCCCCCACACCCACACCCTCCTTACCACCATAATCTCCCCCCTCGGTAGCCATTTTGCTCACTTGGTTTGCATTACGGGTACACAGCAGTAACGGTTACTGCAAATTATCGTTGCTGCTCCTGGCACGACATGAAGGCGTGTACATGTAAGGTGTTTTTTTTTTTAAGCTCGCTTGAATGGTATCATTTAGATCAATACATTAACTGGTTTGAACTGAGCAATAACAAGTAAAGCTAGAAGAATCTGAGGGAGCTTTGTAGTCTGAGGTCAAGGGCTTTGTTTGAGAGAGCTGAGTGGGAACGGCAATGAGTAGTTTTATCTACTGGGTTACCTAAACCCCAGCATTGGCTAACCTGTCTTTTTGATTTGCACTAAAAGCGGTAGGCAAATTGACAACTTGAAACTCATTAAAGGTTTATAGTAAGAGGAAGGGTCCCTTTGGAGATGAGAGGGGATTTATGTTGTGTTTTTCTTGTTCTACAAACCTCTCAGAAGTCTAGCTGTGCACTGTAGACCTCTCAGAAGTCTAGCTGTGCAATGTAGACCTCTCAGAAGTCTAGCTGCGCTCTGTAGACCTCTCCGGAGTGTAGCTGTGCTCTGTAGACCTCTCTGAAGTGTAGCTGTGCACTGTAGACCTCTCAGGAGTGTAGTCGTGTAGACGCTATGGAAGTGTACTCAAAAGCAATCTAATCAGCAGTTTTGTAAAGCCCAAAGACGTGTGTTTGGGGAGAGAGAAGGAGAAGAAATAGGATAGAGGGAGAAAGGGAGAGAGAGAAAAGGATAGAGAGCGGAACTAAAGGCAGAAGCTGTCTTGAGACCTGGTGAAAAGAAAATTCTTCAAATCACAAAGCAAAAGCGAGATGTATCTAACCTCCACTGCCTGTGCCGGCTCCTTTGATCAACCACGTGGTTCTGCCATTGGCCCCTCCGTACCCATCTTCCGAGCGGGTCTCTTAAATGCATCCGGTTCTGCCCGGGTCCCATGAGTCAGTGCGATTGTGCGTGCGAGGACAGGACGGCAGCTCGCGTGGTCTTCCGTGAGGAGGTCCGGGGAAGACGGGGCAGGGACACGCCGAACTAATGACCTCCTCAGAGGACAGATCGCCTGCACTTTCAGCAAATTAGAGTCGGGGGGTGTTTTTACTCTCTCACTTGTGCACCTCCTGCCTGCTCTTAATGTCTCCCTTTCTCCATCGTTCTCTCAGTGTATAATGGTGCTACTCTTTCACCCCAGGTGTACTCCCCCACACACACACACACTCCTGATTAATTACCGCCTAGCCCCGCCGCTTGAAGACGAAGGAGCCGCCCCTCACGTCTTCCTCCTCCGCCTTTTCTCTTGGCTTCTTGGGCACTTATTCATCTCTTCCTCAGTGATGGGCAGCCTGGGGGGTGTGGGGGTTGGGGCCTTTCTGAAGTCTCTCTCTCTCTCTCTCTCTCTCTCTCTCTCTCTCATCCGCTGCTCTCCGTGATTACAGAACCGTGGTGGCCGTGGACGTGTTATGAGCCCGGCCGTTGCAGGACTTGCGCTTTGGACCTGTTAAAGAGTTGGAGAAGCCTACAACTTTTCCTTTCACAAGACACCATGAACCATGATCCCTAGTTTAAGACAACGTTCACACCATCACACTGACATACATTATTTCACTTTAATAATCCGCTCTTTCTTAATGAATATGCATTAATACTTTCAATTTACTGATTCGATGTTTATATTTAGTTAAAACACCTATAAAGTAGGTGTTATCACTGCTAAAGCATGCATTTGCTATGGACCAGTTAACATGACTAAACTGGGATTCACGGTTCGGTGCACTCAGAGGAGATGGGCGTAACTAGTGTGTTCTGCCAATCACATTTGAGCACTGTAATCTAGCTCCACCTTCCATCACCACACACAAACCTGTTGGCTCCCTTGGCATTCAGAGAAGAACATACCAGCACTCCATTAACATCCAGACAACTCCCTCCAATCCAGCACCCCCCCCCCCCCCCCCCCCCACACACACCTCCAACCTTGCCACTCGTTACCTTGACTCCGGTCTGCTACGGGGCTCTCAGGGCATCGAGCACATTAATCAAAAGCCGTGTATTGTGGGTAAGTGCGGCCTCCTTAGACTTAAATCATCTCTCTTTTCATATTCACTTATTCACGCCGTTATTTATCCGACCCGCCGAGCTCTTTTTAATTAGCGTTCCCGTGGCAGATGGCGCATCGTTGCGTGGCCGTCTCCGCGCTTCTCGGGCGGCGGTGTCGGCTTTCGGGGAGCGTGGCAGGGGGCGGGAGTGTGGGGGGCGGGGGGGTAATCTGAGCAGAGATGTCATGCTGCTTGTCTGACTGGCGTGTGAAGAGACCCCTCTTTTTGTTTGTTTGTTTCTGCCGCTGAGAAAATCGCAGGAAGAAGGAAGGGGAAGGTGAGGGAGATGGGGGAATCAAACACAGCGAATGACCCCAACCCCCTACCAACCCACCCCACGCACCTCCGGTGCGATCAAGGCATGGCGTAATCGTCTCCTGAACATGTGAAGTACCACACAGCTGTCTCTGCGTCGCCGCCTCGCTCCCTGTCCTCGGTCAAATGTGAAATCGGTGCCAGGGCTGTTAGCAGGCGTGCAGATAGTTTCAGTGGGTCACGTCGTCCCTGCTAACGACATTCACCTGTGCCAAGCTTGTCCTGAAGAGTCAGAAAGACATGAAGCTGAGGCAGTAGACCCACGTTTGCTGAAGGTGATTAGAGCAGGTTATTAGGCAGAACTTCCAAAACTTTTGACTGATTCATTTTGTGCTATGAACCTGTGATGGATACCTAAAACTCTATGCATTTCTTAAGGGTGTCGTCACCGTATTGGCTGGGTTGGACAGTGGTAAGCCTGTAACCCAGAGACACAGTTCAGTGACCACTGCAAGCGTTGACATCAGGTGGACAGGCCAGCGGGGAGGAGGGGGGGGTTGATGAAGTCCATCGGAACAGCTCTGCCTTCTGACGCCTGCGGTCTGGGGTCAGTCGAGCTGTACCCAGCCCGGGTCAGTGACCGCTTCTGCCTGAGCATTTATGTTGTCTCTTCCTGCTAGCATCCTCTTACCTGCGTTCGCTGGTGTTAGAGACAGAGAGAGAGGGACCGACAGGGTCAGGATATCACACGAACACCCGCACTCACACACACACAGTTCTATAAAGATTAGCCTGCTGCCCTGAGCTAGCTTTCTAACCTCCCCTGCGGCCTCTGTTTCCTAGAGTTCTGTTCAAAATGGCGGTGCAGAAGTGGCAAAGTTATTACTGTGGCCATGTCTAACATTTCTTCCTTCTATGTGTTATAAATGTTGTGACGATCTGAAACACGTGTAAACTAGGGATGTATATCTCCTCCACTAAGGTAGATTCGATACACATCTCGATACACTGCCACCGATGCGATATAACTGCGATACTCTGAAACCCCTTGTCGATACGATGCGATACAAATCACTCCTGTTCACGATATGATGCGATTCAAAAATGATTGGTAACGATATGACTTATTATATGAGGATTCAGTTTGATAAGTGATCATTCGATACAGTTAGTTGAGGTTTGAAGATGTATTGGCCTAACCCATCAGTTTTCTTAACACAATAGCACAATTCTACTTTACTCTCTATTAACATAGTGAATATTATGATCTACCACACTACTGTCTGCTAGACTTACGAGGTAGTAGCGGCCGCAGAGATGTCCACACCGTGCCGTCTTTACGTGTGTCGCCAGGTTCGTTGTGCTACTAACGTATTTAGCCCCACGGCATTGTTTGCAGATTGCGTGCGTCTTGTCAAGTTGACCACATCGCTTAAAAACCCGAAATATTGCCACACGCTTGATTTGCGCTTGTGAAGACATTGAAGACAGGTAGTTCAACACTGCATTACTGCTTGAAGAGAGACTGAAGTAGGCTGTGTTCTCTCTCTCTTTCTCTCTCTCTCTCTCTCTCTCTCTCTCCCTCTCTCTCCCTCCAGCTGCATGTAAGGACCATAAGCGTGCTTTGGAGGTATCCCAGCATGCTGAGGACATGGGTCTGATACTGGGGGCCTGTGCTGGTGGTCTCGTGGTCCTTATCCTTCTGTTGGGAGCCATCGTCGTCATCGTCAAGAAAGGGTATGTGTGTGTGTGTGTGTGTGTGTGTGTGTGTGTGTGTGTGGGCGCGCGCAAGCCTATGCACTGTGCACTGTGGCTTCAGCGTTTGTCACCTTTTAAATCGAGCTGAAGTTTGTCTCTGTCAGATGTCAGCAGTGGCGGTGCCCTCGGGCCCAGGGCACTGTCAGACACACTGACACCACGGCTCCAGAGGGTCCACAAGTTCGATGCGCCAAAAAGCACCGCCTCCCTATGATGATCCACAGACATTCGGATGAACATCCACTATATCTGAACCACGGAAGCTCTTCTCCTCAGTCCTGCGTGTGTCAGTAGATGGCTTCCCTGCTCCATCCACACCTTCGTCGCCTCCACTCGAGATCCCGGTGGAAGTGAAGCTCCGTCGAAAGGAGTAACCCATCACCCAGTCAGTTGCAGGGGCTGTCGGGTGCCCAGAATCCAGCTGGCGAGGGCTTTTCGGGCTCTGCGGTCCCCTTTCGGGTCGCTGGCTTTGGTTAAATGTGGAGGGCGTGACCTTTTTTAGGGGAACGTTTTTTCTTTCCACAACGCGGCCTGTGGTACGGCCATTTACTGTCTCTCCACCCTCCACCAATTTACGCTAGTGGAGCGTTAAGTCTCGACATGTTGCTTGTGATCTTTTCTGCTTCATGCATATCAGATGAGGAAGGTCACACTGCTGACTGTGCCAGTAGGCAACAACAACACCCCCCCCCCCCCCCCCCGACAAACGCTGCTAAGATGCGGCAGCTTATGTCTTTGCATCTTGAACAGT
>NC_135216.1:22695546-22700546 GCF_052324685.1 Brachyhypopomus gauderio
GAGTGTAATTCTATCCTCTTCTGTTCTGTGCAGCCTTAAGTGATGCTGTGTTGTGCTGTGCTGTTTCATGACTTACGGCAAGTGTAAGCTAACCCGGTGTGTGTGTGTGTGTGTGTGTGGCCAGCCGAGCAGCGGTGCTCGGTCAACGAGTCCAGCAGTCTGCTGGGCGGGTCCCCACGACGCTACTGCCGGAGGAAGAGCTCCCCGTACCACACGGGTCAGCTGCGACCGGCCGTGCGTGTGGCCGACCTGCTGCAGCACATCAACCAGATGAAGACGGCTGAGGGCTACGGCTTCAAGCAGGAGTACGAGGTGAGGGAGGGCGGGGGCGGGGCCATAGGGATGAGGGCGGGGCTTAGAGGTGAGGCTTCGGAGCCTGTACCGTGCTGACTGATTCCTGTATTAATGATATCCATTATAGTAAGTCTAAGAGCTGAAGTGAAATTGCTCTTAAAAGGCAATCGAGTAGTCTTGAGCTGTAATATATGTACTTGAAAATACTTCATGAAAAATCTTGACGTTTAAAGTTTTAGGGTTGTTTTAGATATGGCAGCGTTTGAAAGTGCACCAGGGCGCCTGGAGTCAGTCTAATAAATTGCATTTGATTTTGGTCTTTTCGAGAGCGAGACTGCAATGAGATGAAATTATGGGGTTTTTTTTTGGTTTTTGGAAAGTGAAAGGCCTTAATCCCCATTCACTTCCTCCTTCAGCTGCCACACACTCGTGAACGTGTGGGTCTCATGGGGGTCTGTGAAGGTTCTCGGTCTGAAGATTCTCATGAGGGTTCTGTGGAGGTTCTCACACGGGTTAGCGAAGGTTCTTGCGGGGGTCTATGAAGGTCCTCATAGGGGGTCTATGAAGGTTCTCGTGCGAGTCTGTGAAGGTTCTCGTGGGGGGTTTGTGAATGTTCTTGTGGGGGTCTGTGAAGGTTCTCATCCCGTCTGTGAGGAGTCTTGCTGGGTTGGAGACCACCCATGTAGCAGAGCCTCCAGGCGTGCTCAGAGCCCCACACGCCACCTTGAGCAGCCGCTACTTTAGACAGCGCCTGTCAGACGCAGGTTTTGGATCGGCACAGCGTGATCCGCGGGGGCACATCGCGTCTCATCCAGCGTCTGGCGGAACAGAGGAGATGAGGGAAAGGGAGTGACGCAGAGCAGAATGTTGACTGTGGGACTGGATGGCAGAACATTAAATAGGGAATGAGTCGTACGAGGATGTCCTGCTGAGCGCCGTCTGGAGTGAGGTGCGCCTCCCTGAAAGCCACGACATATGGAGGTACAGAGATGGAGTGAGAAATGGAGACTCCATAGGGGTTTCTGGTGCAGCATAGGAGGTAACAGGAGGGGGCTTTGTGAAAAACTAGTCTGAGAGAGAGAGAGAGAGAGAGAGAGATGGAAAGCCTGGTCCAAAAAGCTATAACTCCAGAGTACAAACTGCTAAATGTGTGTGTGTGTGTGTGTGTGTGTGTGCGTGTGTGTGTGGGGGGGGGGGGGGGGTTGAATTAAAGGTGGCATTATCTGAGTGAGACACAGGCGCGTAAGTAATCCTCTCATCAGCATGCTGGCCATGTCCTGACCAAAGATGCAGAGACACTCACCACACACACACACACACACACACACACACACACACACGCCTGCTGCTTTTGACGAGGAATTAGCACCCTCATTTCAGCAAAGCCGAACAGCTGATTCCGGCCCTCCGAGCCTGTAGTGGTTCCGGGGCCTGTAGGGGCCGCCACGTGGCCGCTGCTCCGTCCTCAGGGCCCCTTCCTCACTCACTGCTCTCGAGGCTCAAACGCCGGGCGCTGTGCCGTAGCTGAGGTCAAAGAAACACGCGGGGGGAAATTAGCGCTTGTGGGGGGTGGATCGACGCCTCTGGGCACACTCCCAGAATCCCTTCCTTCCTCACTGTGTGCCTGGAGGATCCGAGTGCAGCTGACGGCGAGTTAATTAAAGGACAGAAGTCGAAGAGGGAAAAAAGGACGTTTGACAACTGCTTGATGAGATATTAGTTTAGGTTTACAGTGCAGTAGTGATGTGGCCAACAGCCTGCTGGTGGAGAGCAGACGCCCTTCACAGTGCAGCTGAGTTCCAGCTGAACAACAGGAGATGTTCTACATGCAGGTGTTCAAGTCCAGACAGTCGTTCAGTGTTATTTGTTTTGTTGTATTAGTGCAAATGTCCATTTACATTGTGTGCCATTTCCTGAAGTTAAGTCAATGAAAATACTGTTGCAAGAAACACTCGTGTGTGCACAGAATAGACATTTTGTTCTTTTGCATGCATTAAAGCCGACAGACTCATTAAACTTGGTACACTCACCAACAGCAAACAATCTCCTTTTATGTCCATTCATTCATTTATTTATTTATTTTTGTGCAGAGCTTTTTTGATGGATGGGACGTAACGAAAAAGAAGGACAAGACCAAAGGCAGACAAGATACACTGCTGGACCGTGAGTGTTCCTGAACAGCCAAGAGAACTGGTACCCTCTTATGCCCTCAAAGTGAACAGCTAAGAGAACTGGTACCCTCTTATGCCCTCAAAGTGAACAGCTAAGAGAACTGGTACCCTCTTATGCCCTCAAAGTGAACAGCCAAGAGAACTGGTACCCTCTTATGCCCTCAAAGTGAACAGCCAAGAGAACTGGTACCCTCTTATGCCCTCAAAGTGAACAGCCAAGAGAACTGGTACCCTCTTATGCCCTCAAAGTGAACAGCCAAGAGAACTGCAACCCTTTGCTCTATCAAAGGGAACAGCCAACACCCATTGACAGTCTTTGTGCTGTCAGGGTGAACAGCCAAGAGAGCTGCTGTTCTTCATGCTGTCTGAGTGAGCAGAGGGCTGTTCCCTTCATTGCCTTCAGAGTGAACAGCCAGAGAAAGTGTGACTTCACTGTCACAGTGAACAGCTAAGAGAGTAGGGGTTTAGTGAAACATTTAGAATTCAAGTCTGTGAACTTGTGTGGCCTTGAAAGACTTCTCAGCCTGCTTTTGCCTTGACTCTGAGTTAATGGATAAGGCCTTAAGGTCTCCATGGTCTTAATGAAGAGTGTGGCAGTCCACCATATTTCTTAACTTTGAGTTGAACTAATTTTAGTACCAAGGACTGCCAGATGTGTAGCTTAGCAACTACTTAAGAAAGCACGAAAATGAAAACACAATGGGCATATACTTCGCCGTATTGTTCAGAATCAACACTGCGGTATACAGCAGCCCCCGCACATTCATCAGACTGTCTGTAATGAGAATGTTTGATGGCTTGCAGACGACCGGCACCGTGTGAAGCTGCACTCTCTCCTGGCTGACCCCAGTTCCGACTACGTCAACGCCAACTACATCGACGTGAGTTCTGCTTCTTGTGTCCGCCTCGCAGCAGGCGCATGTTTTGGGCGGGGGTGCATACAGCCAGGGAAAGGGAAAGGAGGTAGTAGCTAGATAGTAGCTAGATCCCGACGAGAGAGAGAATACAGTATAGGAATGTCTGGCGGTTCCTCCCCAGTCCCCACTGGAAATTCACGCTGCCTACGGTGCCGCCGAGGCCCTAAGAAATCGTGTTCTGAATTTCCATCCTGGGTGCGTTTGTGCGGAAACGCCCAAAAACCTAGATCCAGCGGTTTTGCACCTCGTTGGGACGCGAGTAACTGCATCCGTCTGTCTCCTGGCTGGCTCGGGCGGACCTCGTTTACGCCACAACTTCCCCCGTGCGCTCCACTCCGAGACTGCAATCCCCGTTTGCAACTTCCTGATGCTGGCTGTTCCCACCATTACACCAGTGAGCCCAGCAGTCAGTCAGACAAAAACCTGTAGAGTGAAGGGACGTGTTTACACTCTTAAACACCAGGGTTCTTGTCTTGTTGTTTATTTATGCTGATTATTCGGCATTAACTACTGTGAATTATTCAGCGACTGCTTTGAAACTAATATGTCCTGGTAGCGTACACATCCTGGTAAATGTAAAGAGCCGCCATTTTGTGGTGGTTTTGTTGTGGTTCACCGTTCTTCATTGTGTTCATCATCTTGCTGTGCTCCTGCTTCAACGAACAGGTTATCACGGCGATTTAAAAGGCAGAGTCAGACGATGTCAGGAGACTAAGGCTGTCTGTATCCAACAGCGATGCATTACTACCATTCAAGTTCACATTCAATGCTAATGGCATTAGTTTAGGCCGGAAAGGAGTGTCTATCATACGGAAATGCAGTTCTTATATTTCTGATCCTTTTTTGTGAAGATGAAGAGAAAAATGTAAAATTCACTCATGGCTTAAGTGGAAAAGTGGTATGTAGAACACAGGACATTTTTATAGTATGTGATGAAAATGAACTATGCCAGTCACCGCAGGTTTATTCACTATAACTAACAGGATTGGAAAGAATGCTATAATGGTCACAGCTAAGATGGACATGTAGTTTCTGTTCATACATATTTTTGTGGATTTTATTGTGAATATGAACAGAATACTCTAAGAGTAAAATGTATTTTTCCTTAAGGTTTGAGAGAAATAAGCAAAAATTGTATGCCAAAACGTTGTCTTCATAGCGTATGCTGCAGTGCAATTCTGCAGGGCGCCTCTGCTAGCTAGACGGCTAATTAAAAACGTCATTCTGTCAAGAGGTCCTCAAACTGTGTTGACTGTGGAGGGCAATCTTTGTGTAACGTGCAGCTAGTTTACAGGCTTTGTGTGATCGCCATCTCTCCTGCAGGTCTGGCTCGAATTTCTCAAGCCTTTCTTACCTGCTTTTCTTCTCTGGTCACTTTAATTAGCCTCTCTGTCTCCCCCCACCAACGCATCTTCCTTCCTTTGCCCCTCCCCTTCCTGTCACCCCTCTTTTTTCTTGTTGTTCTTTTTAAATATGGGATCTCTTAGATTCGGATAAACAGGGAAGTAAGTACTCTCCTCTCTTTCTCTTTCCATCATCTGTCCATCTGTTTGCTTGTGCCTTTTTCACTCCGCTGTGTGGACGCTTACACGCCTGGCCTGCTTTACCTCCCAACAGC